>NW_021830009.1:0-5032 GCF_006345805.1 Octopus sinensis | reverse complement strand
TAACATAATCTCAAGTACCCCAAATCCTCACAATACGGAGTTTCCATAATTGAATAATATCACGCAATTTATTACATAATCTCCAATTCCCCCATATCCTCACAATACGGAGTTTCCAAATTGCATAATATATTACGCAATTTATCACATATTCTCAAGTACCCCGATATTTGCATTCTACGGATCTTCTAAAATTGCATCATATATTCGCAATTTATTACATAATCTCAAGTACCCCATACCCTCACAATACGGGTTTCAAAATTGAATAATATATTACGAAATTTATCAATATCTCAAGTACCCCGATATGGCTTACGGACCTTCTAAAATTGCGCAATTATTACATAATCTAATGTGCCCCCATATCCTCACAATACGAAGTTCCAAAATTAAATAATAATTCGCAATTTATCACATATTCTCAAGTACCCCCATATCCTAACAATACGAGTTTCCAAAATTAAATATATATTACGCAATTTATCACATATTCTCAAGTACCCCGATATTGCGTTCTACGGACCTTCTAAAATTGCATAATATAATACGCAATTTATTACATAATCTCAAGTACCCCCATATCTTCACAATATGGAGTTTCAAAAATTGCATAATATATTACGCAATTTATAACATAATCTCAAGTACCCCCACATCCTCACAATACGGAGTTTCCAAAATTGAATAATATATTACGTAATTTATTACATTATCTAAAGTGCCCCCATATCTTCACAATATGGAGTTTCAAAAATTGTATAATATATTACGCAATTTATCACATATTCTCAAGAACCCCGATATTTGCATTCTATGGATCTACTAAAATTGCATAATATATTACGCAATTTATTACATAATCTCAAGTACCCCATATCCTCACAATACGGAGTTTCCAAAATTGCATAATATATTACGCAAATTATCACATATTCTCAAGTACCCCGATATTTGCATTCTACGGATCTTCTAAAATTGCGCAATTTATTACATAATCTAAAGTGCCCCCATATCCTCACAATACGAAGTTTCCAAAATTAAATAATATATTACGCAATTTATCACATATTCTCAAGTACCCCCATATCCTAACAATACGGAGTCTCCAAAATTAAATAATATATTACGCAATTTATCACATTCTCAAGTACCCCGATATTTGCGTTCTACGGACCTTCTAAAATGCAATATATTACGCAATTTATTACATAATCTCAAGTACCCCGATATGGCACTTCTACGGATTTCTAAAATGCATTCATATATTACGCATTTATTACATAATCTCAAGTACCCCAAATCCTCACCAATACGGAGTTTCCATAATTGAATGATATATTACGCAATTATTACATAATCTCAAATTCCCCCTATCCTCACAATACGGAGTTTCCAAAATTGCATATATATACGCAATTTATCACATATTCTCAAGTACCCCGATATTTGCATTCTACGGATCTTCTAAAATTGCATCATATATTACGCAATTTATTACATAATCTCAAGTACCCCATATCCTCACAATACGGAGTTTCCAAAATGGAATATATATTACGAATTTATCACATATTCTCAAGTACCCCGATATTTGCGTTCTACGGACCTTCTAAAATTGCGCAATTTATTACATAATCTAATGTGCCCACATATCCTCACAATACGAAGTTTCCAAAATTAAATAATAATTACGCATTTATCACATATTCTCAAGTACCCCATATCCTAACAACAAACGGAGTTTCCAAAATTAAATAATATATTACGCAATTTATCACATATTCTCAAGTACCCCGATATTTGCGTTCTACGGACCTTCTAAAATTGCATAATATATTACGCAATTATTACATAATCTCAAGTACCCCATATCTTCACAATATGGAGGTTCAAAAAATTGCATAATATATTACGCAAATGTCAGAAATAATCTCAAGTACCCCGATATTGGCATTCTACGGATCTTCTAAAATTGCATCATATATTACGCAATTATTACATAATCTCAAGTACCCGATATTTGCGTTCTACGGACCTTCTAAAATTGCATAATATAACGCAAATACATAATCTCAAGTACCCCATATCTAACAATACAGAGTTCCAAATTGAATAATATATTACGCAATTTATCACATATTCTCAAGTACCCCCATATCCTAACAATACGGAGTTTCAAAAATTGCATAATATATTACGCAATTTATTACATAATCTCAAGTACCCCGATATTGGCATTCTACGGATCTTCTAAAATTGCATCATATATTACGCAATTTATTACATAATCTCAAGTACCCCGATATTTGCGTTCTACGGACCTTCTAAAATTGCATAATATATTACGCAATTTATTACATAATCTCAAGTACCCCCATATCCTAACAATACAGAGTTTCCAAAATTGAATAATATATTACGCAATTTATCACATATTCTCAAGTACCCCCATATCCTAACAATACGGAGTTCCAAAATTAAATAATATTACGCAATTTATCACATATTCTCAAGTACCCGATATTTGCGTTCTACGGACCTTCTAAAATTGCATAATATAGTACGCAATTTATTACATAATCTCAAGTACCCCCATATCTTCACAATATGGAGTGTCAAAAATGCATAATATATTACGCAATTTATTACATAATCTCAAGTACCCCGATATTGGCATTCTACGGATCTTCTAAAATTGCATCATATATTACGCAATTTATTACATAATCTCAAGTACCCCCAAATCCTCACAATACGGAGTTTCCATAATTGAATGATATATTACGCAATTTATTACATAATCTCAAATTCCCCCATATCCTCACAATACGGAGTTTCCAAAATTGCATAATATATTACGCAATTTATCACATATTCTCAAGTACCCCGATATTTGCATTCTACGGATCTTCTAAAATTGCATCATATATTACGCAATTTATTACATAATCTCAAGTACCCCATATCCTCACAATACGGAGTTTCCAAAATTGAATAATATATTACGAAATTTATCACATATTCTCAAGTACCCCGATATTTGCGTTCTACGGACCTTCTAAAATTGCGCAATTTATTACATAATCTAATGTGCCCCCATATCCTCACAATACGAAGTTTCCAAAATTAAATAATAATTACGCAATTTATCACATATTCTCAAGTACCCCCATATCCTAACAATACGGAGTTTCCAAAATTAAATAATATATTACGCAATTTATCACATATTCTCAAGTACCCCGATATTTGCGTTCTACGGACCTTCTAAAATTGCATAATATATTACGCAATTTATTACATAATCTCAAGTACCCCGATATTGGCATTCTACGGATCTTCTAAAATTGCATAATATATTACGCAATTTATTACATAATCTCAAGTACCCCGATATTGGCATTCTACGGATCTTCTAAAATTGCATCATATATTACGCAATTTATTACATAATCTCAAGTACCCCGATATTTGCGTTCTACGGACCTTCTAAAATTGCATAATATATTACGCAATTTATTACATAATCTCAAGTACCCCATATCCTAACATACAGAGTTTCCAAAATTAAATAATAATTACGCAATTTATCACATATTCTCAAGTACCCCCATATCCTAACAATACGGAGTTTCCAAAATTAAATAATATATTACGCAATTTATCACATATTCTCAAGTACCCCGATATTTGCGTTCTACGGACCTTCTAAAATTGCATAATATATTACGCAATTTATTACATAATCTCAAGTACCCCCATATCTTCACAATATGGAGTTTCAAAAATTGCATAATATATTACGCAATTTATTACATAATCTCAAGTACCCCGATATTGGCATTCTACGGATCTTCTAAAATTGCATCATATATTACGCAATTTATTACATAATCTCAAGTACCCCCAAATCCTCACAATACGGAGTTTCCATAATTGAATAATATATTACGCAATTTATTACATAATCTCAAATTCCCCCATATCCTCACAATACGGAGTTTCAAAAATTGCATAATATATTACGCAATTTATTACATAATCTCAAGTACCCCGATATTGGCATTCTACGGATCTTCTAAAATTGCATCATATATTACGCAATTTATCACATATTCTCAAGTACCCCGATATTTGCGTTCTACGGACCTTCTAAAATTGCATAATATATTACGCAATTTATTACATAATCTCAAGTACCCCCATATCCTAACAATACAGAGTTTCCAAAATTGAATAATATATTACGCAATTTATCACATATTCTCAAGTACCCCCATATCCTAACAATACGGAGTTTCCAAAATTAAATAATATATTACGCAATTTATCACATATTCTCAAGTACCCCGATATTTGCGTTCTACGGACCTTCTAAAATTGCATAATATATTACGCAATTTATTACATAATCTCAAGTACCCCCATATCTTCACAATATGGAGTTTCAAAAATTGCATAATATATTACGCAATTTATTACATAATCTCAAGTACCCCGATATTGGCATTCTACGGATCTTCTAAAATTGCATCATATATTACGCAATTTATTACATAATCTCAAGTACCCCCAAATCCTCACAATACGGAGTTTCCATAATTGAATAATATATTACGCAATTTATTACATAATCTCAAATTCCCCCATATCCTCACAATACGGAGTTTCCAAAATTGCATAATATATTACGCAATTTATCACATATTCTCAAGTACCCCGATATTTGCATTCTACGGATCTTCTAAAATTGCATCATATATTACGCAATTTATTACATAATCTCAAGTACCCCATATCCTCACAATACGGAGTTTCCAAAATTGAATAATATATTACGAAATTTATCACATATTCTCAAGTACCCCGATATTTGCGTTCTACGGACCTTCTAAAATTGCGCAATTTATTACATAATCTAATGTGCCCCCATATCCTCACAATACGAAGTTTCCAAAATTAAATAATAATTACGCAATTTATCACATATTCCAAGTCCCATATTAGATTTAAGGAAATAACCCATATC
>NW_021830008.1:0-5572 GCF_006345805.1 Octopus sinensis | reverse complement strand
TTCCTTTGTCATCGTCTTCGTCATTGTCACCATTGCTGTCATTGTCATCATTGTTGCCGTCATCATCATCGTCATCTTCTTCCTCACTCCCAGGGTCAATAAAGATAAGTACCAGTAGAACACTGGGGTCAATGTAATCAACTTATTCCCTCCCCCAGACTTTCTGGATTTGTGCAAAAATTTGAAACCATTATATTATTATTATTATTATTATTATTATTATTATTGTTATTATTATTGGGTGAGAGAGCAGTGCATGCCATCAAAGTAACACTAGGGTAAAATATACGATACCCAGTATACCCATCATGACTACCCGCCTGATAAGGGTACACCAGGCACATGCATCACAACCATATGTGTGCGACATGGTGACCTCATATCAAGATAAACAGCACATGACCTTGTTACCAGTGGCATGTAAAAGGGCACCATTCAAGCGTGATCGTTACCAACGTCGCCTTACTGGCACCTGTGCCGGTGGCATGCGTAAAAAGATTCGAGCGAGATCATTGCCAGTACCGCCTGATTGGCCCACGTGCCGGTGGCATGTAAAAGGCACCCACTACACTCTTGGAGTGGTTGGCTTTAGGAAGGGCATCCAGCTGTAGAAACCCTGCCAGATCAAGATAGGAGCCTGGTGCAGCCATCTGGTTCACCAGCCCTCAGTCAAAATCGTCCAGCCCATGCTAGCATGGAAAGCGGACATTAAACGATGATGAGGATGATGATGATGATGATGAACTATATATATATATACATACGTATATGCATATATATTTTATGCTATATTAATCCTATGACATTCAACAAACACACAGTGCCCTTGTGAACTCAAACCAAATATTTCCATTTTGAGCCATGCTCTTCCACCAACCTCTCTCTCTCTCCTTTATTCTTAGCCATGTTTATCTTGATCTACCGTGTCTTATCCCACAGGTCACCAGTCAAAAGTTGGTTCTATAAGGATTCCTTCTCTTCCAATAGTATAGGATCGTTCTATTTCTGTCTTGAAAATTCTATAAAAATATCTGCATTCTTTAATCTAGCCAATTCCCTAATGGATATATTAATTTGATGCGTGTGTATGTAATATACATGCATACATACATACATATATATAATATAATATATATATATATCTATATATATATATATATATATATATAATATATATATATATATATCATATATATATATATATATATATATGTACATATATGTATATATCGATGTATATGTATATACTTATATGCATACATGTTTACACAACATATATATGTATGTAATTAATAGTATATGGATGATATATTTTATTTTATACATAATATATTATGTGGTATCTGTATACATATATATATGGTGTGTGTGTCTATATGTAATCATACATACATATATACATATAATATATATATATATATTATATATTATATATAATATATATAAAACACACACACATGCACATATATTATATGTATGTCTATATGTGTGTTTGTGTGCATGTGTGGGGTATATATATATTATATATATATATATATATACAGATTTATGAATAAAAGATCATGTGTATACACAGACACACATACACACACCACGCGTAAATCTTATCCAGTGCAGGTGACCTTAAAAGCAGCACCTGGAGAAGGGATATATTTGAACACCAAACCCCTATCACATAGGGAGTTGTTTTTGGTGGAAACACATCCAGGTGCTTGTGGTTTGTCTGGTATTTCTTGAAGGGATATCTCCGCGCTCTATTTGAAGCATGTGCTATCATTTTCTGCTTTACTCAATTTGTTTTAAAATGCAATTATCTGCTGTGAGTTCAATTCCTACAGAAGGTGGATGGCCCTGTGTTGCGCTTTTCAAAGATTTTTAAACTTGGCATAAATTCTTTTGCTACAATATTTATGATGAAATACACTGCCATTACTTCACTTAATTTCGAAAATAATGAAATATTTAGTAAAACAACTTTGTCGCTATTAACCATTTTGTTACCATACAGAAATATATGCATATAGACATACACTGCTTTTGTTTCAATTAATTATGAAAATAATGAAGTGTCTTAGTAAAAATAACTGTTCTTATTAAACTGATGTTTGGAACATAGGTTAACATGATGTTTTGATGGAATGTTTGAATTTAGATCACTTTAACCCTTTTGTTACCATATTAGTGCTGAAATTCACTGCCCTTGTTTTAATGAATTTAGAAAATAATGAAGACTTTAGTATAATGACTTAGTCAGTATCAACCTGGTGTTTGGAACATAGTAAATTAACCCTTTAACATTTAAACCGGCCATATCCGGCCCAAATTTTCTCCTTCTTTTATGTTCAAACCATCCGGATCTGGCCTCTCACTCATATCCTACAATGACATCCTCAAAATAAACCATCACATCATCAAATTCTCAGAACTACAAGATAATGCAGGATTAACTCAAAACAATGTGAATGAAAAAGCATTATATTTGACAAGAGTAATCTGAACACTAAAGGGTTAATGAGAGATGTTGATGGAAGGTTCTAGTTAACATTGTTTCAAAACAGAAAGTTTGTACCACAGAACCAATGGGAGGTCTCAGGTGGGTTATTATAAAACAAAGGAAAAAAAAAAAAAAAAAGAACCCTTTTGTTACCAGTCCAAGGTCAACTTTGCCTTTTAATCTTTTAGCGTCAATAAAATAAGTACCAGCTGAGTGCTGGGGTCCATATAATCATCTATCTTTCTCCCCTAAAATTTCAGGCTCTTGTGACTATAAGCAGAAAAGATCATTAATATTAATTGCTACTGTAATGAACAAAAGGCTTTGCAGCATTTCTTCTGGTGTTATATTCTGAGTTCAAATCCTACCAAAGTCATCTTTACTTTTTCATCCTTTCGGGGTCGATGAAATCTGTACCAGATGAGCATGGGGGGTTGATGTAAACAACTAACCTGCTCACCCAAAATTCCAGGCTTTATACCTACAGAAAGAAATCTTCTTCTTGCTATTAAGGTAGTGAGCTGGCAGAGTTGTTATCACACAGTTCTGAGTTCAAATTCTGCCAAGGTCAATTTTGCCTTTCATCCTCTTGGGATTAGCAAAATAAATACCAGTTGACCACTGGGGTTGATGCAATCCTCTCCTGAAACTGCTAGCCTTGTGCCAAAATTCGAAACCTTTATTATTATGATTATAATTATTATTATTATTATTATTGAGTGAGAGAGCAGTTCATGCCATCAAAATAACACTAGGGTAAAATATACGAAGCCCAATATACACATCATGACTACCCATCTGATAAGAGTACACCAGGCACATGCATCACAACCATATGTGCGCGACATAGTGATCTCATATCAAGATAAACAGCACATGACCTTGCAGGTGGGGCCCAGTTAGAAATTTCTTCAGGTTGCGTAGCCCATCCTGCTCAAAAGGTCCCTGAATAAGGGTTGTTTAAGGATGTTGAAAGAACCACCCATGTTTCCAGAGGTGAATTATTCAAACCCCAAAGAATCCCTCTCAACACATGGCTATGATGCTCCTCCACTACTTCTGCTCGTGATCAGAGATGCACATATCATCAGCCACTAAGGGACATGCTCAACTGGTTAGGTCAAACAACTGACACGCAATCTGTGTATTTATTATTATTATTATATTGTTATTATTATTATTATTATTATTTATTATTATTATTATTATTATTATTATATTATATTATTATTATTATTATATATTATTATTATTATTAACTATTCACAATTATGCTATTTTCATCCCAATCTTCCCGCATCTCTATTATTAGATTTAGATGGGCGTGGACGGCAGGGAGGTGGGACAGGGTGTGGTAGGATTGTTGAAGAGTCAGAATGAAGTAAGCTTGCAGCAATATTGACTTAACTTCCTTGATATTTTGGGTTCAAATCTCACTGGGTGCACTGCTTTACCTCCTATCTATATTATCACTTACATTTGTATGTGTGTGTCTTATCTTTTTCTTTTCCTTGTTTCAGTCAATTAGACTGTGGCATGCTGGGGCACCACCTCGAAGAATTTATTATAGTCGAATTAATCAATGCCAGTAATTCTATCGGTCTCTTTTGCCAAACCGCTAGGTTACGAAGGCAGAAACACACCAACACTGGTTGTCAAGTAGTGACGGGAGATAAACACAGACACAAAGACACACACACACACATATAAACAGTGGGCTTCTTTCAGTTTCCATCTACCAAATACACTCACAAGGCTTTGGTTGGCCCGAGGTTATAGTAGAAGACACTCGCCCAAGGTGCCACGCAGTGGGACTGAACCCGGAACCAGTTACAGGCCATTTCATCAGGCAACTGTCTTGAAATATCACAATAGCAATTGTGGTATCCTCCTTACACACACACACACACACAAACACACACACACATTTAAAAGCATTAATATACATTCACACACACACACACACTATTTACTATCTAAATTAAAGCATATGGTGGCTTAGATTAAAGAAGTGTTATATTTCTTACATAAACTTAATTGATTGAATGTGTGTGTGTGTGTGTGTGTGTGTGTGTGTGTATGTGTATATGTCTGTGTGTTGAAGGCATGCTGGAGTGTTATATAATCTTGATTACTCCTAATGAGATGGGTGAGAGACGGACAGACGGACAGATACACAGACAGACAGGCAGGAAGGCTACAGAGTGGCACAGAGAGATATATATACAAGTGGGTATGAAAGAGAGGAGGATACAATAATTAATAGAATATTACATAATATATATATATATGTGTGTATATATATATGTATATCATCATCTCATCATCATCATCATCATTTATGATGATGATGATATATATATACATATATTATATATGCACATATATATATATATATATATATGTAACAAAAGTATGTAACAAAAATTGGTAAAATTGAACTCAATCTCTGCTAAAGCAATCATTCACTGTTTTCTTTTTAAGTTCAGATTAGCATTTTGTAACTTCAAATTCCATTTCCTGGAGGAATTCTTGGGAACTCTTTAAAGTCTTCACCCGACCAGACTACAATATCAGAACTCCTAACCTTTCACAATGAAACCCCACAATATACATACATATATATCCCATATAATACATACGAGCATAATCCTCATTTGCATACAATGGGTGTAGCCAGAATTTCAATGAAGCAGGGGTGAAGGACCTCCACTATTTTAAAGGTATTCATGCTTTGTTGCCTAATCTGGTTTCATATGTATATATATTATATATGATTATATATGCATACATACCACAAGGCGAGATGGTGGTTGTGGTGGTGGTGGTGGTGAGGTCATCCAGAAGCAGCGTCAGTCTTGCTTGACTATGTGTGTGTGTGTGTGGCATATATATATATATATATATATATATATATATATATATATATATATAATGTACATATATATATATGTTATGTACATATGTAAATATATGTCCAACCCATGCCAACATGGAAAACAGATAGATATGTATGTATGTATGTATATGTCCCCGTTACTTAGCGGTTCGGCAAAAGAGACCAATAGAATAAGTACT
>NW_021830007.1:0-5379 GCF_006345805.1 Octopus sinensis | reverse complement strand
AGAGTGAGTGAGAGAGTGAGTAAGTGAATCAGAGAGAGAGAGAGTGAGTGACTCAGAGAGAGTGAGAGAGAGCGAGAGTGAGAGAGAGCGAGAACGAGAGATAGATAGAGAGAGAGAGAGAGCGAGAGGGAGAGAGAGAGGGCGAGAGAGCGAGTGAGTGAGTCAGAGAGAGAAAGAGAGAGAGAGAGAGAGAGAGTGTGAGGGCAGAGAGTGGGTGAGACAGTGAGTGGGTAAGTCAGAGAGAGATCGAGAGCGAGAGAGATAGAGATAGAGAAAGCGAGAGGGAGAGAAAGAGCGAGAGAGCGAGCGAACGAGTGAGTCAGAGAGAGAGAGAGAGAGAGAGAGAGCGAGAGAGAGACAAAGTGAGAGAGAGAGAAATAGAGAAAGAGAGAGTAGTAGTGGGATTGGGGAACACACTACGTTACAAATAGATGCAGTTGTATATGAATAGAAAATAGAAAGAAATCGTGTGGAGAAGAAGAAGAAGCGAATGAGCAGAGGAGAGAGGAATGGGTGGAGTAGTGAAAGTGAAAGCGCGAAAGAGTGGGGGGAACAGTGGGAGGTGGTGCGCGATTCAGATACCAAAGTGCACAGGTGCCGAAGTGCAGTGTAGTTGCCGAGGTTGTCATATTTTGCACAATGTCACCGCATTCCTTCTTTGTATAAAGTGCCTCTTGCTCTTGACACCTGCAGTTGCTGCTGTTGTCGTTGTTGTTACTGTTACAACTGTTGCTGTTGTTGTTTTTGTTCTTACTCTTATGATTGTCATTGTTGCTGTTGTTGCTGTTGATGTTGTTGTTGTTGTTGTTGTTTAGCATCGTATTGAAAGCCTTATACCAAAATTTTCCGAAATGTAATGGTTATAGAATTCTTATATGACATTTTCTTAGGTCTTTTACACAAGTTCTTATTGTTCTTCTCGAACTTTGCAAGACCTTTTGAGCAGCAGAATTTCGGTATTAGAGGCCAGAGAATCTACTGCTCCAAAGTGTGGTTTGCTACTTCATATTTTCCCGTTGGCAAAGTCGACCTCGGCGGAATGTGAACTCAGAACGTAGCGGCAGACGAAATACCTATTTCTTTATTACCCACAAGGAGCTAAACATAGAAGGCACAAACAAGGACAGACATAGGTATTAAGTCGATTACATCGACCCTAGTGCGTAACTGGTACTTATTTAATCGATCCCGAAAGGATGAAAGGCAAAGTCGACCTCGGCGGAATTTGAACTCAGAACTTAGCGGTAGACGAAATACCGCTAAACATTTCGCCCGGCGTGCTAACGTTTCTGCCAGCTCACCGCCCTTATACCATCATCTGGCCGAAGCAACGTTTGATTGTCCGTGGTCAATATTGAATACTTCACGGTCTTTTGAGCTACGAGAGTAAGGTAATACAGGAGGGACAAAGTAGTGGTCCGAAGTATGGAATGCTTCGACACACTCACCAGTCGTTGGGTCAGATTTGTAGTTCCATCTGACCAAAGCAACCATTTTCATTAGCAGATAGTTTTCTATTGAATCCACAGTAATTCCGACCCAGGAGGGAGGTCTGTTGCAATGAGAAGAAGATTTCCTTGTTGATTAGAAGATGATCATAGAAGTTCATTCTTAAGATTTTCATCCAGATTAGGGGTTTAATTTTTCCCGAGACGTTCTTGGGGGCTGAACATGGCTGGGGAAGTTTCCTCTCGAATTCAGGTGTTAAGTTCAGCGCCTTAGAGTTTCAGTGGAATTTGCCTGTAACTGGCAAATTCCACTGAAACTCTTGATTATGGGAAATTTTCCTGGTCCTGGGGTTCCAGATCTGTTGTCTGTGTACGGTCAGTATGTCCATCAAGCTCCACAAAGCGTTGTTACAAATTGTTTTGTTACATGCTGACTGCCAGTTTCGTCCAGCTAAAGCTGTAGCTATATATAATATATATATATATACTTATGCTGACTGCCAGCGTCGGTGTGTTTGTGTGTGTATGTATGTATATATTGGTAAAAACGGTAAGATAACAAAAGAAAGAAAGAGAACTCAATATTATGTAAATAGAGGAAATATATCTATAAAATAATATGTTACAATTACTCAAAAGTCAAGATAAAATTTTAATCTTATTTTATTTTATATAAGTAGCAGAATTATTACACAGTAATTTCCCTTTATAACGGTATTTTTTCATACCGTTTTTTCAGATGGCCAGATAACGAAGAGATGTGTTGTGGATTTCCACTACGGCATCTGAAACTCAGAGTTTTATCTTGACTATTGAGTAATTGTAACATATTATTTAATATATATATATATATATTATATATATATATATATTATATAATATATATATATATATACATATATATATATCTATATAATACTTATAATAATATATATCTATATAATACTTATAATAATATATATTTATATAATACTTATATATATATACAAGCAAACACGCAGACATGCGGTCGCGCGCACCTACCCACCCACGCCCACACACATTTATAGACATGTATATATATACATATTCCGTAAAAATTCGAATAAGAGAGATCTATTTATCAGACCGAAAAAAAACAAATATTACTTGATAGATGGGATGCACACCAACTCTGTAGGCGGTGACACAATATGGCTGCACACCAGTGACCAATTGCGTAATATTGATAAACATAAACTCTTAAAAATTAATTCAATTAAAATGTCCGCTAATGAAAGTAAACATTTACACAGAACAGATGTAAGCGATTCCTTTTCGACTTCAAGTCAAATAATATAGTAAAAACATATGAAGACAAACAAAAGCCAGCTGATTTATATTAATATTATCACGAAAGTAAAATCTCGCCCGACAAACCTAATGATAAGTGACAGGCAAGAAAAGCTGGTCAGACATACATGCACTATATATATATTATATATATATATAATATAATATATATAAATTTTTGTATATATATATATATATATATATATATATATACATATATACATATATATATTTATACATATATATATACATATATATATATATATATATATATTATTATATATATATCTATATATATATATATTTATATGTGTGTATATAGATACATATATATGTATGTATATATGTGTATATATGTGTATATATATATGGTATGGTTATATATACATACATAAATGAATATATGTGTATATCAATATATACAAATATATGTAGACACCCACAAATAGTAATATATGTCTATTATATATATATATATATATATTATATATATACGTGTGGTGTGAGTGTGTGTGTGATGTATGTATGTAATATATATATATATATATAATATATATATATATATAATATTAAGCAATAAGTAAATGGAGGGGATCGATAGGTGGTTCATCAACTTTTAGACATTATATTCTGTCAACTTATTTATTTATTTACTAAACTGACATATTCTTTTATTCTTGTTGTTTCACTCATTTGACTGCGGCCAAGCTGGGGCGCCACCTTTAGTCGAACAAAACAGTCTCAGGTCTTATTCTTTAAAGCCTAGGACTTATTCTATCGGGTCTATTTGCCGCACTGCTAAGATACGTGGACGTAATCACACCAACATTGGTTGTCAAGCGATGGTGGGAAGGCAAATACCGACACACAAGCACTCCACACGCATATAGGACAGGCTTTTTTCAGTGTCATCTGCTGGTATTGATACATCAATTAAAAAGCATATTTTTCCTTCATGATCTCTGACAACTATATCTGGTCTGTTGGCCTTATATTGGATTATCCCAGAGTATGGTTGCTTTCTCGTTTTCTGTGACCCTTTCTGTTCATCATTATTATTATTATTATTGTTATTATTTATTATTATTATTATTATTATTATTATTATTATTATTATTATTATTATTATCATTATTATCATCATTCAGTAGTATATTTTTTATAGCGTGCTTTCACTTCACTACCGAGCGCAGCTCTGTGTGCCTTGGATATGTGCTGTGATTTTTTGTGATGCTCTGATGGTTACTGTATGGAAAGTGTTCTGCGTAAGATGTGTGCAGTGCTTAGTAGTGCAATTTTCTGTATGTTATATGTGTTTGTAAGTCCTGGTGTTTTTGTTATGTATTTGTCTGAATATTTTTATTATTATTATTTATTATTATTATTATTTTTATTATTATTTATTATTATTATTATTATTATTATTATTATTATTATTATTAGTTAGTAGTAGTAGTAGTAGTATTATTTTTATCATTATTATAATAATATTTATATATATATATATATAAATGCAGTTTTATATAATTGCATGTAGATAAGTGGGTGAACTTACAATATCTAGGTACATGCAGAGTCTCAATTGTTATTGATGTTATGTTATACATGTATAATTAAGTATGCAAGGAGGAGGTTAATGTGGAAAACATATTGTACAGATAACCATTGCAGTGGGTATTATAAATTATTGTATTAAGTTGATATTATTTGGTTTGGATTTGGGATTACATTTTTTAAAAACATGTTATTTAAAAATTATTGATGGCAAGTTAACTATTAAAGATTAAGAATTAAATCTTAAAGAGTTAAATAATATGGGATTAAGAATATGGGTTATAAGTATATCTCTAAGAAGAAATGGTATTAAGAATGTGTTACAAAATGATAAACGAAGTTTAGTGAGTATAGAGGTAATACTTATTGTGCAATTGAAACGTTGAAGTCAGGATTTATATAAAAATTGGGATTAAGGTGGAATGTATGTATAATTAGAGTTGTTAGATCTATATAGAATACATTACGGTATAAATGAAGTTTAGTGAGTATAGAGGTAATACTTATTGTGCGATTGAAACTTTAAAGGCAGGATTTATATAAAAATTGGGATTAAGGTGGAATGTATGTATAATTAGAGTTGTTAGATCTATATAGAATACATTACGGTATTTATATCAGATATATGATATATGATTATTACTTTGTGAGAAAGAAAGTGGTGAATTATTGATATTTAGAAAAAATATATTTGTGAACATTTGGGAAATTTTCTCGGATCTATCATTTAAAAGTTTATGCTTAGAGAATAAAATGTTGTATGTCTTATCTAGGCAAAGTGAGCAGGTTTTGGCCGGTGGTTTGTACGCACGAGCGTTGTTTAAAATTTTCCATATAATTTTGAAAGTTATATTTACTTAGGCCCGTGTTATTTTCATTATTAGCATTTCTAAAGGAGATCTCATGATTCGCAAGACGAGATTTCATATAACACGCAGTTGCTCCGACATAATAGAAATATTTGCCTTGCAAAAAGGCGGCGAGCTGGCAGAAACGTTAGCACGCCGGGCGAAATGCGTAGCTGTATTTCGTCTGCCGTTATGTTCTGA
This sequence comes from Octopus sinensis, assembly GCF_006345805.1. Taxonomy (NCBI): domain Eukaryota; kingdom Metazoa; phylum Mollusca; class Cephalopoda; order Octopoda; family Octopodidae; genus Octopus; species Octopus sinensis. Next base: position 17 of record NW_021830007.1, on the reverse strand, counting down.
GTTCAAATTCCGCCGAG
>NW_021830006.1:0-5475 GCF_006345805.1 Octopus sinensis | reverse complement strand
GCCTTTCATCCTTTCGGGTCGCATAGATATAAATTAAGTACCAGTTGCGTACTGAGGTTGATCTAATCGACTGGTCCTCTCCCCCAAAATTTCGGGCCTTGTACCTAGAGTAGAAAAGAATAAAACAGTCCCTGTTAAATCTCCTTCAGTGTTACTGGGTAACAACCTTAAGTATGGATCATAATACCTGCTAATTTAGTCGTGATTAAATGGGGACAAAGGTCACGGCTGGAACACTAGTCGAACGTTATTAATTTCAGCGCATAATCACCTCTTTTCCGTTACCAAAACCCCTCACCATCATCACTAGAAATATTCGATAAGCGGGCCTGCGTGGTGAAAAATTTATTTTCCAACCGTATGGTTCTGGGTTCAGTCCTACTGCACGGCGTAGAGCAGAATTCATGACAGACGAACTGTAGACAGGACCTTCGCTGCGGGCTAGCTAAAGAGCTGGTCTGCAGCGAAGTGGACTTCCGAGAGGGAAGCGAAGCAAAATAATGGAAGCAGTAAAAATTGAATGAATTTGAATTAACAAACCAGAAACAACTAGCTACTTAAGCCCTGATTTACGTAAAGTAATAAACCTTCGATAAATACATTCTCGTCTTCACCAGTTTATTTGAGTGCAGCTTAAGAAAGCTACAACGGCTCCTTGGACAGATATCTTCTACTATAGGCCTCGGTCAAGCAAACCCTTGTGGATGGATTTGGTAGACGGAAACTTAAAGAAGCATGTCGTGTGTTTGCGTGCGTGTGTATCTGTGTTTTTTCCCACCACCATACCGCCTGTCAACCAGTACTGGTTTGTTTATGCCGTCGTAACTTAAGCAGTTCGGCCAAAAAGCGACTGACAGAATAAAGTACTGGTGTCAAGTCTTTCGACTAAACTCTTTGAGGCGGTGCAGAAGCATGGCCACAGTTTCAACGATTGAAAGAAGTAACCAATAGAAGCTAAAAGAACTACCACACCACCACCACCGCCACCACCATCGACAACAACAACAACAACAACTACACTACTACTACAACAATCACCGCTTATTTTTACCAAACACAGGAACTAAGTTAATGACTAAGTGCCCGTCACCACCACCATCGCCACCATCACCACCAGGTGATCCTGCTGTGTTTCAGTTCACTATAGCCCTATCATCACTTCAACGACTACCAACACGCCACCATCACTGGCACCATCAACACATCGCCAACACTCACCACACACATCACCACCACCATTGCCACCACCACCACCACCACCGCCGCCGCCACCGGCCGCCGCCGCCACGCCGCCGCCGCCACCGCCGCCGCCGCCACCGCCGCCGCCGCCACCGCCGCCGCCGCCGCCACCGCCGCCCGACAACAGCAGCGGCGATAAGGGCCCCAAACACGGGCAGCACTCCCTTCTCTGACGTCATTATAACCCCAAATCTGGAATTGACTGTCTGTGAAATAAGCACAATAATGTCTCCGTTTTCTATTTAAAATCTCTCCCCACTCTTCTCTGTTCCCTCTCTATCTCTCTCTGTTTCTACCTATGTGTCTGTCTATGAATACACATGTCTCTCTCTCACTCACTCACTCACTCACTCTCTCTCTCTCTCTCTCCTCTCTCTCTCTCCATCGATGTAACTCTCTATATAGTTATTTGTCTTTTAGGGGTTCTCAACCATTATCTCTTTATGGACCACTTTCATTGGTATCTTATTCTGGTGGACCCCCATAGCTATTCATATAATCAAGATACCCTTGACCTGAAGAGTAGCCTGCCTTATATACCTCGCTCGGATAATTACTACTTCCGAGGTTCCGCTCACTGTAAAACAAATGTTGCCCGGATTATATTTACTCCATTCCTTAAATTTTGGATTTTTATTCGCTTATCCGGTAACCCTTGTTGCCAACCGTGAATTATAAAAAAATTTTTCCAGCTTATCATTCCTCCATATGTGAAGAATTCACAACTTTCTGCACCGATAAACCCCCATTGTTCCTGAAAGTTGTTTTTTAAAAATATTTTCTACGGATTGCTTGAAGCTCACTTACTCCCTACACATTGATCCTTGGATCTTACCAATATACATACATACATACGAGAGACGAAAACACCCGACAACTGATGAAGGGTAGTTCTTTATGTTGCTTGTCTTGTTTTCCATTTGTGCCTTTCGTTGTTCGAAAAAATAGTTAATATTCCATGTATTCGTACTTCGTATGTTTTTTGTTGTTGTACACGTTTCATGAGGTCCTGTGCACACATATGCATATATATATATATATATGTATATATATATATACATATATATTATATATATAATATATATATAATATATATATATATATATATATATATATATATATATATATATATATATTATATATGTATATATATGCATATGTGACGATAACGATGGTGATGATGATGACGACGACGACGAATACAACAATGATGATGATGATGATGATGACGACGACGACGACGACGATGATGATGATGATGACGAGGAGGATGATGATGATGATGATGATGGTGATAATGACGATGATGATGAAGAGGAGGACGACAGTCACGACGATGATGATGATAACGATGTTGATGATGATAACGATGTTGATGATGATGATGTTGATCACGGTTATGATGATAATGACGAAGATGATGGTAATGATAATAGCGATAAGGATGGTCTAGACGATAGTGATGACGATGGTGATTCTTAATGCATTATCTAATATGGTTATTTGATTATTCCCAGGAGTCCGTTAGCAGATCCCAGCGGCTCCCAGCAGGTTCAAGCGGGTTCCAGCCAGCCACAGCGAGACTCCCAGCGATTCCCAGTGGCTTCCAGCAAATCCACTGCCGGCAAGCCCTTACATCATACTGACTGTCTCCGATAAAAGTTTAATTTTCTCCTCAGTGGTTATGTTAATAAGGGAAAGCACCAGGGTTCTGAGATGGCGGAGAAGCAGAAGAAATAAGGGATTGGGGATTCTAGATCCCTTTAGAAGCAGTTTTAGAGGTGCAGCTCCCTAAGGATGTATACAAGCAAGGGTGTTATATAATTGGATGAAGAGGGCCATTAAAACACTGTCACGTTTTACTGTACATTTGCACGAGCAAACGACGGCGCCTCTATGTGGTCATATGACATGCTATAAATAACAGCCAAAAATCTAGAGTGTGCCTTTTATATTCTCCAGGCGATATTGGATAACAGGAAATAGATTACATTATCTATTTCCTATATATATGAGTAGGAGTGGATGTGTGGTAAGTAGCTTGCTTACCAACCACATGGTCCCGAGTTCAGTCCCACTGCGTGGCACCTTGAGCAGGTGTCTTCTACTATAGCCTCGGGCCGACCAAAGCCTTGTGAGTGGATTTGGTAGAAGGAAACTAAAAGAAGCCCGTCGTATATATGTGTATATATATATGTGTGTGTGAGTGTGTTTGTGTGTGTGTGTGTGTGTGTGTTTGTGTGTGTGTGTAGACGTTTGTGCGCTGTGTTTGTCCCCCCAACATCGCTTGACAACCGATGCTGACGTGTTTATGTCGCCGTAACTTAGCGGTTCGGCAAACGAGCCCGATGGAATAAGTACTAGGCTTACAAAGAATAAGTCCTGGGATCGATGTGCTCGACTAAAGGCGGTGCTCCAGCATGGCCACAGTCAAATGACTGAAACAAGTAAAAGAGTAAAAAGATAAAGTAATATAATTCGATTTTATTTTCAATTGTCTTTTTGTAGGATGTATGTTATGTATGTATGTATGTATGTATGTATGTATGTATGTATGTGTGTGTATGTATAGTTAATGCATAATTAGATAAATGACAAGAGAATATAAAGTTATGTAATGAACTTCGTTAGCTTACCTTACATCTGTTTCTAAGGAAGTTCATTAGATAATTTCTTGTTCCCGGCGGAATTTGAACTCTGAAAGTGAAGACGGACGAAACACCGCTAAACTTTGCCTTTCATCCTTTCGGGAGTCGATAAAATTATTACCAGTTGAGCACTGAAGTCAATGTAGTCGAAATTACTGGCCTTGTGCACAAAATTTGAAACCTATATATATATATTATATATATATAATAGGAAGAGACACGAAGGATGGAGAGTCGCTGAAGAGGTCACAGGATGTGTGAAGAACAATAATAAAGCTGAAATGAAGAACGAATAGATAGTGCGCGTGTTTATTTAGCTAAACAAATGACCATCCCAAAATATAACATAACAATATGTGTGTGTGTGTGTATGTGTGTATATATATATATATATATATATATATTGATAGAAATAGTAAAGCAACAAAAGAATGAAAGAGACTTTGATATTATGTAAGTAGAGGAATTTATCTGTAAATATATGTGACAATTATTCGGTACCATTTTCATAGCATTTTTTCGATGGCCCGATAACTGAAGAGATGGCGGTGTGGGTTTCCGCCCCGACATCCGAAACTCGGAGTTTTATCATGGCTACCGAATAATTGTCACATATTATATTTACAGATATATATATATATATATATATACATATATACGATCGTTTATAGAAATACATAAATCCGGAGAAGAAACACACTCTAAGACGTAGAGTAAACGGTCTTGGCTATTAGTGGTGCCGCCATGCGTATTCCAAAAGGTCAGCAGGAATTTTCTAAAATGCAGACATGATCCGAATACATATATATATATATATATATTTTTTTAGTTTCAGCTCAGAGCTGCGGTCATGCTGATGCACCGCCGTTTTGTGCTACACTGTTATTACGACGAACCTCTCTAATATGTGGCACTTGGTGAAGAATGGAGTTTGATATAGCTACTCTCATTTGCACCTCTTGCCGTGAGGTAGGTTCATCTGGGACTCTTGACAGGAAGATGTCCAGCTTTGATTTAAAAACCGCTACATCTACTTTGTGCAAGTTCCTCAGACTCTGGGAGAATATTAAAAAAACTGTGTGGGCCTTGAAACCCAGGCTGTTGTAGAAGCTGGTCCTGAAGCGTCCCGGTTGCATTGGTGGGATCTTTGGCAATATGCAGTGTCGTCCCGTTCTAGCTTGGTGTAGCTTACAATGCCAAAATTGCACAATCCTTCCATATATATATATATATATCTATAGATAATATTATATATATACATATATAAGCACACACCACACACACACACACGTATACACATATATACACAGAAACGCGTACATATATATATATATATATATATATATATACGGACCAAGTGTGCACAGGAATTTTCTAAAATGTAGGCATGGTCCTAAAATATATATATATACATATATCCATTCATGCACACATGCATAAGCACATACACACACATACACAAACACACACACACGTAAATGCGTACATAATATATAAAGACGAGTGTGCGCACGAGTGCATACAAGCCTAAACGTGTATATTTGTTTATACACGCCGTGTATACACATAACTTAAATACATTTCTAAA
>NW_021830005.1:0-5720 GCF_006345805.1 Octopus sinensis | reverse complement strand
TTGCTAAGCATTTCCTCTGACGTATTAACTATTCTGCCAGCTCTCTGCCTTAATAATAGTTTCAGATTTAGACTCAGGAGCAGTAGTTTTTGAGCGGTGGATAAGTCGATTACATCAACCCCAGTACTTGGGGTTATCAGTCCCGACAGGATGAAAGGCAAAGTAGACCTCGGCGGAATTTGAGCTCAGAACACGAAGACGGACGAAATGCCGCTTAGCATTTTGTCCGGCGTGCTAACGATTCTGCTGGCTCACCACCATCCGCTGCTTTAATAATGATGCTGTTTGTACAGCGAGTTAAGGAGTTAGCGAATAGTTGCTCGACTTGCTAGAAATAGCACCTTAATGTGTTAAGAAAGGAAAGATATATGCTGAACCAAAAATGCAAGAAGGCCTTGTTTAGAACGTGTTTGATCATAGTTCATACACGATCTGGACAGACTAGGCGCTGACAAACAGCAGCAGCAATAGTAGTAGTAGCAGCAGCAGCAGCAATGAAAGTGAGAATAGCAACAACGGCAAGATGAATCATAAAGAGTAATAGTAACTACAACAGCTACAGCAAGAACAACGGTAAAAATTACGACCATCATCTAATACAACAATAGCAACTCTGATGCCAAAGCAACAACAACGACAAAAGCTACTGCTGTTGCTGCTGCTGCTGCTGCTACTACTACTACTACTACTACTACTACTACTACTACTACTACTACTAGTTTAGTAATAATTATAATCATCATCAATACAGCAGTGCCAACTCTGATAACAAGACAACAGCAACAACAACAGCAAAAAACAGAAGCTAATGTTCCGACAGCTGCTGCTACAACAACAACAACAACAACAACAGCAACTACTACTACTACTACTACTACTACTACTACTACTACTGCTGCTGCTGCTGCTGCTGCTGCTACAGTAATAATTATAAACGTCATGTGCAACTGCAACTGTGATAAAAATAAAACAAAATAACGCAATGGCAGTAACATCAACAACCACAACAGTAAATACAACAGGAACAACAACAACAACAAAATAGCTATCAGGAACCAAGAGATATATTTTTCTTTGCTTTTATTTATCTTATGAGAATTATTCAATAAATATATAAATATATTTAAGTAAAAACTCAAGCAAACAACGAAATGAATAAACATTAATAACCAATCTAAATCTGCTAAAGACAAATAAATATTAGTGAAGTGAATACTACCGATTAGATAAATAATATTTCATAGCTGTTTGTATTGAGTTAAACACGAAATTATAATTCCACGCTGATTATATTGCTTATGGCGACATCTTGTTAAAAACAAAAAACAACAGCAGAAACAGTTAGCGCTTGTCGTCTGTTTTATTGAAATTAAATAACGTTATTTCTGATAAAAGTATTTAAGACAAATGATTGCCCGGGAAAAACCGTCAAGTCTTGTAAACATTTTTCCTTTCCTGGCGAGCCTCCAGTGAGTGTGTTTGCTTCATGACATACACGCTCATACACGTACATAACGCATACCACACACTGTTAATATGGGTATATACAGATATATACGAGACGTGCGTGCACGCGCACACATACTCATAGACACACATAATATCGACATACATAACATAACTTATACGTAAGAGTCAAGAAGAGTTATTTACATACATACAAGTATACATATATATATTTATATATACATATATGTATGTGTGTGTGTGTGTATACGTATATGTATTGTGTATATATATGGTATATATATATATATATGTTGTAGTTACTATATATATATATATATATATATATATATACACTCACACACAATATATATGTATGTATGGGATGAGAGGACGTGTGGATATATATATATATATATATATATAATATATATATAATATATATATATATTATGTTGTAGTTACTATATATATATATATATATATATATATATATACACTCACACACAAATATTATGTATTATGGATATGAGAGGACGGTGGGATATATATATTATATATATATATATATATATATATATATATGTATGTATGTATGTATGTATGTATATAATATGAATGTACGTATGTGTGTATGTATCTATGTTTTCCCGATGCTATAATTGCTTATCTCTGAACAATTCTTGTCATCTGATAAGAAACTTTGCAAGACCAACGAAATATAATACCTGTTGATAATATTCATTTCCTGAACTGAAAATCGCAAATGTATGTACTGTGTCCAAAAGACCAAGGGTCGAACTAAGATAAAGTATTTCGGTGGTATATGAAAGAAATAGAAAACAGAAAAACAAAAACAAAGTGCAAGCAATAAAGATATTGAGATACTAAGATAATAACGGCAGAAAATCTGTTAAATCTAAGTTCGGACACCTCTGATATTAATCGTAAAAGTTTTCCTTTCTATATACCGACTAACAATTCTCTCTGCTTCTTTATCCGTCTATCTTTCTCACTCACTCTTTTCTTGCTGTCTGTCTCTATCTCTATTTCTCCCTTCATCTTTCTATATATCTACCTATATATCTGCCTATATATATACCTATATATATATATATATATATAGCTATCAAGCGTTTGTCAGTCTGCCAATGTCTCCGTCTGTCTTTCTTTCTTTCTGTAAACACACACACACACACACACACACACACACACACACACACACACACACACACACACACACACACACACACACACATAGAGAGTGGAAGTCAATTTGTGACCGAGTAAGACCACTGCCTAAACTCAGGATGCTCGTATAAACGTTTCTGACAGTCCAAGAAGTTCTTGCGTACATTTGCTTTGAGCAGATAAAGTGTTGCACAACACTGAAACCAATTTTCAGTGCGTTCAGTTACAAAGCCAGTGGCACAACAGAAGTTGAAACGACCAGAAACCAGCCACACTTCAGGGTTTTTTTTTATATAAATGTTTACCCTTCCTCTAGAAGGAAGTTCTAACGAGAAGTAGGGGTCCTTCACACCCAGTGGTTCACATGCAAATTGACCCAAAGTTGGGACCCTAATAGATGAATATTACCCCGGTCAAGTAAAAATAGGAACAATAGTTTTTTTTGTTTGTTCCTTCTCGAGTCATACCTGACTCATTAGGGCCGGTTTCCCGGTGACCTTGGCGTATAGGTTCCCCACCTGGACGGGACGCCAGTCTGTAGCAGGTGAGCTGCATGATGCAGGAGGAAAGAGTGAGAGAAAGTTGTGGCGAAAGAGTCAGCAGAAGTTTGCCATTACCTTCTGCCGGAGCCGCGTGTAGCTTAGGTGTTTCGCTATATAAACACACACAACGCCCGGTCTGAGATTCGAACCCGTGATCCTTCGACCGCGAGTCCGCCGCTCTAACCACTAGGCCATGTGCCTCCACTAGGAACAATAGTTTCTAAGAGGTGGATCCCCACTTCCCCAAACCCGGAAAAATCCTCTACCAGGACTCCTATACATACATACATACATACATACATACATACATACATACATACATACATATATACATACGAAAATACAAACATATATGTTTAAAGTAATTTCTTGTGAAAGGCAGGAATAATTCGAGAAAGTATAAAGTAAAGTACAAAAGGAGTAGGAAAAAAGCCCAGCAAAAACAAACTTGCAGTTTTTTCTTGTATTTCTTATATTTCGAGGTTACAACCCGTTCTTCAGACATTTGGAAAAGGCGAGTGGTGGAAAAGCCGTTGTTCAGGTGTGGCTGGGAGGAAGGAGTAAAGATGAGGAGGGAGAGAAGTGACTTGCACCGACTGGTATTGCAATGCAAGCATACATACATACATACATACATACATACATACATACATACATACATACATACATATATTCTTTTATTCTTTTACTTGCTTCAGTCATTTGATTGCGGCTATGCTGGAGCACCTCCTTAAGATTGGAGCACCATACACACACACATACACGTTGTGTGTGTGTGTGTGTGTGTGTGTGTGTGTGTGTAAGAAACCAGCCCCTGATAACTTACAGTTTCGTGGAGTGTATGAAGAACCCCATCCCATTAGAAATCTTCGGTCGAGCTTTTGTCAACTTGCCCATTTCTCTGTCTGTCTGTTCTGTCTGTCTCTGTCTGTCTGTCAATCTGTTTTTCTCCGGTTGTTCTTCTGTCTGTTTCTTATTGTATTTTGGCGTCGTCAAATTCCAAGTGAGCCTAAATATGGCCGCGTCGTTTAGAAGTTTGCTTCATGATGAAAAGGCATCCAGGTTTGGACTCGTTGCACGACACTTTGGGCAAGTTTCTTCGCTCATTGCTTTTAATGTCCTCTCAAAGTTACTGAAAATTGTAGTACTGAAGTCCACCGGATTGATGGACTATAACAGTTCTTAGGTGAAAGATGCAATCCTGTAGAAGTTAATGAAAATCATATCTATACTGAGATTGAATGTGTGTGTGTGTGTGTATGTATGTATGTGTGTGTGTGATTGTGTGTGTGTATGTTTGTGTGTGTGTGTACGAAGTATTCTTTTATTCTTTATTCTTTTACATGTTTCAGTCATTTGACTACGGCCATGCTGAAGCTCTGCCTTAAAGGGTTTTAGTTGAAGAAATTGACCCCAGGAGTTATTCTTTGTAAGCCTAGCACTTATTCTATCGGTCTATTTTGCCGAACCGCTAAGTTATAGGGACGTAAACACACCACCATCGGTCGTCAAGCAATGGTTGGGGGACAAACACAGACGCATGCGTTTAAGAATTTCGAGCGAGATAGCATAGCAGTTAACCAATTCGCAGAACTCCATATAAATTTTTGAATACCCAAATTCCAAACATTATGTGTTCTCAGAAATTCTTTTGATTTTTTTTATATACCGTTGAATAATTTACAGAGCGTATATTCGACAGTAGAAAAGATTGGAGGACTACTTAAGAGTTTTTTAAAAAAGCAAACTTAAACCAACCTTTCTTTCTTATTCCGCTCTCAGATATATAAATATTATATATTATACTAGCAGTATCGCCCGGCGTTGCTCGGGTTTGTAAGGGAAATAACTATAAAGCATTTTTAGAGAGTTATAGCCAAAAAATGGAAAAAAAATGATGGTAATTTTTTTTTTTAGTTAAAAAGGTCGAGTTGCGTCCCCTAGACAGTCTGTGGTTTGTGTTTCTGATTCTCGACCCCATGTCGAATTTATCGATTTTTTTCAGAACTGGGGGAACTTTTCAAAATTTTCGCTGCGTTAGTTTTGAATTATGACATTGGGCTATGTGTGTGTCAAGTTTCATCAGAATTGGTTGAAAGCCGTGGTCAGGGTGAGGGTACAACCTGACAGACACACAGAAACACACACAGACAAACTGCCGTTTATATAGAGAGAGATACTCACAAATATATATATATGTATGTATGCATGTATGTATGTATGTATGTATGTATGTATGTATGTATGTATGTATGTATGTATGTATCTCCTCTCTCTTTCTTCTCTCTCTCTCTCTCTCTCTCTCTCTCTCTGTATATATGTGGCTGTGTGATAAGTAGCTTGCTTACCAACCACATGGTTCCGGGTTCAGTCCCACTGCGTGGCACCTTGGGCAAGTGTATCTACTATAGCCTCGAGCCGACCAAAGCCTTGTGAGTGAATTTGGTAGACGGAAACTGAAAGAAGCCCGTCGTATATAGTATGTATATAATATATATATATATATATATATATATATATATGTATATATGTATGTGTGTG
>NW_021830004.1:0-5587 GCF_006345805.1 Octopus sinensis | reverse complement strand
TGTGGCCATGTTGGAGCACCGTTCTAAATGGCATAGTCGAAGAAATCGATCAAAGCTTTTATATTCTTAAGTCTGGTAAAAATACAAAAGAATGAAAGAGACTTCGATATGTAAACAGAGGAATTTATCTGTAATATAATATGTGACAATTATTCGGTTGACATAAAACTCCGAGTTCGGATGTTAGGGCGGAAACCTCCCTCGGCATCTTTTCAGTTACGTGGCTATCAAAATATGCTATGAAAATCTCAGTTGAAGAGATGCCGGACCACGTTTCCAGCCCAAAATCCGAAACTCGGAGTGCTATGGCACCCGATAATGTCACATATATATTACAGATATATTATATATATATATATATATATATATATATATATATATATATATATATAGAGAGAGAGAAGAGAGAGAAGAGAGAGAGAGAGATACATATATATGTACACACACATATACCACATACACACACCTACCCCCACATACATATGTATAGTATATATATACAAGCGCAGCAGTGGCTATGTAGTAAGTAGCTTGCTTACCAACTTCATGGCTCTGGGTTCAGTCCCACTGCATGAAACCTTGGGCATGTGTCTTCTACTATAGCCTTGGGCCAACCAAAGCTTTGTGAGTAGTTTTGGTAGATGGAAACTGAAAGAAGCCCGTCGTATATATATATATATATATATATATATATATATATATTACATACACGTGTGTATGTGTGTGTGTATATATTTATGTACCTGTGATTGTCCCCCCCCAACATTGCTTGACAACTGATGCTGTTTTGTTTACGTGCCCGTAACTTAGCGGTTCGGCCAAAGAGACCGATAGAATAAGTACTACGCTTACCCAGTTCTGGGCTTATTTGCTCGACTAAAGATTGCGCTCCAGCATGGCCGCAGTCGGATCTTTTTTATTTGCAAAATGAGCCCCATTTAATTTTGCTCAGATTGCTTTCAGTTTTGATGTATCGATGAAACTCTGACTTTTAATTACGATCAACCAATTACTTAATCTCGTAAATTAAAAAAAACCTGATGTTATTTGTAATTTAAGTTGGGAAATTTGGATAATTTTAGCCAATCAGCAGACAGCGTGGCATTCGCGTCTTGTTACCATGACAACCGCACGCTGTGTTCTGGTTGAATTTTTTACTCTTGATTCTTCACACTACAAGATTCTTTTCACCCGCGTGTTTTGTTTTAATTTTTCTGTGTTTATGTTTATGTTTATGTTTTCCAGTTTCAGCTCTTGAGCTGTGGCCATGCTGGGGCGTTAGTTTATTACATATTTTTTCTGTGCTTCTGTGTGTTAGTTGTTGACCAGTGTTATTCTTATCTTAGTTTACAAATCTAAGCATGAAAACGTTACTCAACTTTAGAGTTTTGGAGACACGTCCCCTTCACACACACACACACACACACACACACACACCACACACACGCGCATGAATACATTATACATTAATATACATATAAAATTATTTATGAATACATACATTCACACGCACTTATATATTAAAGATGTACACAAATACATGACAGGCATACATAATATTGAAATACGCATAAATTAAAAACATACAGACAAATATATTAATACAACAAATTAAAAAAATAATAAAAACATGTAGACAAATATATAAAGATAAATTAAAAAATAATAAAAACATACAATCAATAAGGAGACAAAAGAAACAGGAAAATGATACATATCGATTTTATTAAGCATTTCTGTTTATTTTGAAATCTACAATGAACAGGTCATGTCACAGACGTGAAACTATAAATTTCACAGTGTACAACCTCAAAGTTGACACCAATCCACTAACCGCAGAAAATTTCTGTCTTACTATTGGCTCAAAATACAGAGTTTTTCCGATTTTTAAACCACTGTAACATCATATATAAACCTCTGTAACATCAAATTCTATAACATCATACCTTGATAGCAATGTAACTGGAAGACCACATTATTATAGCCAATTTTCATATTTTTTACTTTCTTTTAAAAACTGAATTATTTTGCGAATGAAAAATAACTAGATCCCCGCAGTCAAATGATTGAAACAATAAAAATAATAATAGGATAAAGAATGTATATACACACACAAATGCGCACATATATGCATATATACATACATACATACATACATACATACATATAATATATATATATATATATATTATATATATTATATTATTATATATATATATGTATATATATATATATATATATATATATATAATAAATATCAAAGTGAGTTATATACAGTAGCGGTAACACATCGTGACGTATTTTTGCATTTCAATATGGCTAACCCCTAAGGGTGGATGCTACTGTAGTTTTTAGCCCCAGGAGGACACACTCCTCCAGCTGGCCATAGACAACTATCTGTGTCACTGTCAGTATTTGCAAGGGAAGTCATCCTTCCCGTCTTCAACTTATGATACACACGGACTCGAGTTTCGAGGTATTGACCTCTCGTCAGCGTGTGACAATCATAGTTGTCGCCGAGAATTAGATTTCCTTCACAAATACTTATACTTTTTCCAGCGCCCACTGTCGCTGATATTGAAAAAGTGAAATCAAACAATGATAAATATCAAAGTGAGTTATATAAGTAGCGGTAACACATCGTACGTATTTTTGCCATTTCAATATGCTAACCCTAAGGGTGGATGCTACTGTAGTTTTTAGGGCCCAGGAGGGACCACAATCTTCCAGCTGGCCATAGACACGCTATCTGTGTCCTGTTAGTATTTGCAAAGGGAAGTCATCCTTCCCGTCTTCAACTTATGATACACACGGACCGAGTTTCGAGGTATTGAACTCTCGTCAGCGTGTGACAATCATAGTTGTCGCGAGAATTAGATTTCCTTCACAAATACTTATACTTTTTCCAGCGCCCACTGTCGCTGATATTGAAAAGGAAATCAAACAATGATAAATATCAAAGTGAGTTATATACAGTAGCGGTAAACATCGTGACGTATTTTTGCCATTTCAATATGGTAACCCCTAAGGGTGGATGCTACTGTAGTTTTTAGCCCCAGGAGGACACACTCCTCCAGCTGGCCATAGACACACTATCTGTGTCCTGTCAGGATTTGCAAGGGAAGTCATCCTTCCCGTCTTCAACTTATGATACACACGGACTCGAGTTTCGAGGTATTGACCTCTCGTCAGCGTGTGACAATCATAGTTGTCGCCGAGATTAGATTCCTTCACAAATACTTATACTTTTTCCAGCGCCCACTGTCGCTGATATTAAAAAGTGAAATCAAACAATGATAAATATCAAAAGGGTTATATACAGTAGCGGTAACACATCGTGACGTATTTTTGCCATTTCAATATGGCTAACCCCTAAGGCAAAAATACGTCACGATGTGTACCGCTACTGTATATAACTCACTTTGATATTTATCATTGTTTGATTTCACTTTTTCAATATCGCGACAGTGGGCGCTGGGAAAAGTATAAGTATTTGTGAAGGAAATCTAATTCTCGGCGACAACTATGATTGTCACACGCTGACGAGAGGTCAATACCTCGAAACTCGAGTCGTGTGTATCTATAATGAAGACGGGAAGGATGACGTCCCTTTGCAAATACTGACAGGATACAGATAGTGGTCTATGGCCAGCTGGAGGAGTGTGTCCTCCTGGGGCTAAAAACTACAGTAGCATCCACCCTTAGGGGTTAGCCATATTGAAATGGCAAAAATACGTCACGATGTGTTACCGCTACTGTATAAACTCACTTTGATATTTATCATTGTTTGATTTCACTTTTTCAATATCAGCGACAGTGGGCGCTGGAAAAAGTATAAGTATTTGTGAAGGAAATCTAATTCTCGGCGACAACTATGATTGTCACACGCTGACGAGAGGTCAATACCTCGAAACTCGAGTCCGTGTGTATCATAAGTGAAGACGGGAAGGATGACTTCCCTTTGCAAATACTGACAGGACACAGATAGTGTGTCTATGGCCATCTGGAGGAGTGTGTCCTCCTGGGGCTAAAAACTACAGTAAGCATCCACCCTTAGGGGTTAGCCATATTGAAATGGCAAAAATACGTCACTATATATATATATATATATTATATATATCTATATATATATACATACATGCATATATATATATACGTATATGTGTATGTGCAAAAGAACTTATATTGTGTGTGGGCTCGCCTTTCTTTAAACTTACATAAAACTCAACACGTGTAGCTCAGCTGTGTTGTAGTCTATAAGCACTCTTCTTTGCCGCTTGCCTGCTAACACATGGGTTGGGATTGGCGTGTGATCTTTACTATGATAGATTGGTTTAAATGAGGTTTTGATGGCTTTTGATGGCTTCCTCTCTAGATTTTGTTGAGGAGGAAATACTATTCATTTTATATAATCATATCTTCTATCTACTTCCCCGAACAATCTTTTACAAGCTCCACTACAGAACCTTAGTAAACGTATACTTTATAATACTTTTCAGCCCCACCAATCTACCTTTCCTTCAAAATACATAAATATACGTCGTCATACTTAGTATATGAGTTAAAAATGCAATGTGAGAATGTTCATGAATGAGAAAACGCAACCAAAATTCTTACACAAATTCTCAAACATATATGTCTGAAGACATACAAAGGCACATATAACTAAAACAAGGTACATCTGTACGATAAATGAATAAATACAAGTATATTCAAGTAGATACACAGTCGGTTATAGTAGCACATACCACATGTCTATACAAAACACTCGGCAAATGCCCATAAAATGATGTTTACCAACATTTCTACACACAGCCCCTTCTCCATGAATATATTTTATCAAAATTACAAGTGTACTTTATCTTATTATCATATATATATATACTCTTTTACTTGTTTCAGTCATTTAACTGCGGCATGCTGGAGCACCGCCTTTAATCGAGCAACTCGACCCCGGGACTTATTCTTTTGTAAGCCCAGTATTTATTCTATTGGTCTCTTTTGCTGAACCGCTAAGTAACGGGGACATAAACACACCAGCATCGGTTGTCAAGCAATGCTAGGGGACCAAACACAGACACACAAACACACACACACACGCATATACATATATATATATATATATATATATATACATATATACGACGGCTTCTTTCGGTTTCCGTCTACCAATCCACTCACAAGGCTTTGGTCGGGCCCGAGGCTATAGTAGAAGACACTTACCCAAGATGCCACGCAGTGGGACTGAACCCGGAACCATGTGGTTGGTAAACAAGCTACTTACCACGCACCCACTCCTGCGCCTATATGTATATATAATATATTATATATATATATATATATATATATATATATATATATATATATATTATATATATATATATATATATATATATATATTATATATATATATATATATATACTAAGTATGGTAGATGAGTTCAGCAAAAATTTTGATTCAGATGAATATGGTACTTAAGTTGAGGCACTAGAATTTAGTACGGTATTATACATACAATTTCAAAGTAAGGTGATCAAAATCAAAATAAGCACAAGTATATCCTTGTTGCATATTTTGATTTATATA
>NW_021830003.1:0-5541 GCF_006345805.1 Octopus sinensis | reverse complement strand
AACTGAGAACGAAACGCAGACGAAATACGCTAAGAATTTCGCCCCGTGCGCAAACGTTTCTGCCAGCTCGCCGCTTTTCTCTCTCTAGGTACCTTTCTCTGATATCTTTCACCACTCTCTTGCCAGCTCAGTGGACTGGAGCAACGTGAAATGAAGTGCTTTGCTCGAGAACACAACGCATCGCCCGGTTCAGGAATCGAAACCAGAACCTTACGATCATGAGTTCAACACCCTAACCACTAAGCCACGTGCCTCCACCCATCTAGATCAACTATAACCAAAATAATGAAAACAGAAGGGACCGCATAAAAATTAGTACTAAGATGAATAAAACCGAGTTAATTAGACACTCGCGGATTCCACACGTGTAGTATAAATAATATTTAATGAGCTAATGAAAGAACCTGTGATTAAGAGTAATTATATAAGCTTAATTACCCTTTTATTAATATATTTAATGAACAATAAGATACCAAACTTCAGAATTTTTTTTAGACATTCAGTGATTTTCGACATGTAAATAATAATTTGAGGGAAGACGTGATTACGAAAAATTAATGAGCGTGACTTAATCAGCATTTATAGGATACTTTGTAACAATAAAATACTATACGTTAAAATTTCTGTCGATATTCAGGGTGTCCGGTTATGACAAGTTGCGACAAGTGTTAATTGAGGGTGAAAGATAGGAGGAAAAGATAGGAGGAAAAGATAGGGTGAAAGACAGGGGGGGGGAAATAATGCACAAAAAAGAAACGCCAATGAAATGATAGACGTCTAATCATACACACATGGTCGCGAGTGCACACACGCGCACATACACACACAAAAACAATATATGTATATAGATATATATATAGTATATATGTTGGTGTGTGTGTGTGTGTGGTGTGATATATGTATGTATATGTATATATGTATATGTATATATATATATATATATATATATTTTTATAACATATAACATATATACATATTACATATATATATACATACATATATTATATACATATATATTATATATTAAACATATATATATAATATATATATATATATATATAATATATATATAATACATATATATATATATTACATATATATATACATACATATATAATATTATACATATATATACATATTATATAACATATTACATACATTATATATATATAACATATATATATACATACATATATATATATACATATATATATACATACATATATATATATATACGTACACTGAGAACTGTAATAGTTTGCTGTGTTTATGATACTGTTAGGGTGTTAGTTGATGTGGTGGCGGGGGCGTGCATTATAGTTGTAAGTAATAAGGAGTTGACAGCAAATAAATTATTCTTGTGGACTGAAATTTTAAAAAATATATATACGAGGTCCGATTGATAAATATCCGGACTATTGCTATAGTAACGAAGCAAAAGTGACCGATAGAATAAGTACTAGGCTTACAAATAATAAGTCCTGGGGGTCGATTTGCACGACTAAAGGCGGTGCTCCAGCATGGCCGCAGTCAAATGACTGAAACAAGTAAAAGAGTAAAAGAGAAAAGAGAATAAGTAGAATAAGTACTAGGTTTACAAAGAATAAGTCCTGGGGTCGATTTGCACGACTAAAGGCGGTGCTCCAGCATGGCCGCAGTCAAATGACTGAAGCAAGTAAAAGAGTAAAGGAGTAAAGAGAGTATGTATGTATGTATTGATTTGATTTGATTTGGAACATCAATTAATATGGAATTTTCATGGCAAGTTATATAATTCATATCATTTAAGCACTTTTGGTACCAACCCGCCTGAAACTGCTTCTGGCTCTGTAGTACAAATGTTTTGTTCTCAAAAGTTCTGAATTAAAATCTTCCACCAAACGTTAGTCACAATTTATGTTCTTCACACTAGCTTAATGATAACTGGGTTATAACTTTGTTATATTAAAAATTAATTGAAAGCAACACAGAGTAGGCGCAGGAGTGGCTGTGTGGTAAGTAGCTTGCTAACCAACCACATGGTTCCGGGTTCAGTCCCACTGCGTGGCATCTTGGGCAAGTGTCTTGTGAGTGGATTTGGTAGACGGAAACTGAAAGAAGCCTGTCGTATATATGTATATATATATGTGTGTGTGTGTGTGTGTGTGTGTGTGTGTGTGTTTGTGTGTCTGTGTTTGTCCCCCTAGCATTGCTTGACAACCGATGCTGGTGTGTTTACGTCCCCGTCACTTGGCGGTTCGGCAAAAGAGAACCGATAGAATAAGTACTGGGCTTATAAAGAATAAGTCCCGGGGTCGATTTGCTCGACTAAAGGCGGTGCTCCAGCATGGCCGCCGCAGTCAAATGACTGAAACAAGTAAAAGAGAGTTAAAAGAGAGTATATAATTATATATATATATATATATATATATTAATATATATATATATATATATATATAATGTATGTGTGTGTGGTGTGTGTGTGTGTCTGTGTGTGCCTGTGTTTTCACCTCCTCTCAACATCGCTTGACAACTGATGTGGGTGTTTACGTCCACGTCACTTAGCGGTTCGGCAAAAGAGAACCGATAGAATAAGTACTGGGCTTACAAAGAATAAGTCCCGGGGTCGATTTGCTCGACTAAAGGCGGTGCTCCAGCATGGCCGCAGTCAAATGACTGAAACAAGTAAAAGAGAGTAAAGCAAAAGGGTTAAAACAGAAAGAACGAGGGGCGGTGGTTTCAGGTGGGTTTAATATCAAAGAATGCTAAAGAAAATGACATGCAACAAACAGAAATTGTTTGCACGCGTGACTTCAACGAACAGTGGGAACCCGAGTATTTATTTATAGACGGTCGTTGCCTAAGAACGATTGTTTCAGTATATAGTTTCTCACATAACAGAAAGCATGTCCTCGTTTATAGTTATTATAAAAGCGCAACATTTGGACGAAAATAGAATAGAGACAGGAGCTAGTGGTTTGGGCGGGTGTTACACGTACAACATATGTTTAGTTGACACGATAAATTTTTTGTCAAGTCATTAACCCTGTAGACAGTTTTCAAATATAAGACTATTTTCAAAAAACTTGCATCTGTAGTTTCAGAATGACATACATATGTTATTCATAAAAACTTAATATAAACACAAGACGTGGTTACTATCGGCTGATTCAATTTACAAGAATGCTCTGCTACTCTCACTAACTAATTAAAACTCCAGTACAAAAATTTAGCGAATTTTAACCTGGTACTCATGGGTACGGCGTTCGGATCTTTTCGGTTTGAACGGCAGTTTTTTCTAGCGCTGTCTTATGAAATTGTCACCCATAATTATGACCCTAGCATCGATCTATTGCATTTCAATCTGTTTTAGGGTTAGGGTTAGGATTAGGGGGAAGGGTATCTTTTTTTCTTCACAAATGTAAATAAACCCAATCTGTTTCTTAAACGAGGGACATTTTCATACGGCACAGAATGTTTTCACCTCAAAAGACGTCAGTGATTGGTTGAAATTGCAGAAATTGAAGAAAAACAACAACAAATATCTTATAAACTATAGAATTTTCTCAATAAAGCCAAGAGAAAAAGATTTTTTATAAATACATTCTACCAGTATACGAAGTTTAAAAGTGTTTAGTTACGTGGAAATTATTTTTAAAAACTGCCGTTCAAACGGAAAAGATCCGACAAACAAATACGAAAATGTTAAATGAGTTCGAATGAGCATTATGTTAAAAATTTACTTAAAAAATATTTTATATAACGATTAATTTTTTACCTTAAACTAGAACTTTTTTGAAAAAGAAAACAAAGAAAGAAAACGACGTCTTACCAAAATTATGACGCAAGTCTATTGTGACGTCATAGTGGTGTTAATGTCGTAAGGTGAATTCTTAGAAATTCTTCGTTTCGACTTCATATTTTCAATGCTTGTACCACAGACGACACGAACGGCGACACTTCACAGATATGTACATCTTTGATGTAGGCTGTTGGCAGCTAGAAATGCCTGAAGAGAGAATATAATATTTTACCGCACCAAAACCTCACCCCACGATAATGTATGTGCCATGAAGAGGTGTTTCCAGGTGAAAGGTTTTCATTTTACATTGATAAAAAGAAAAACCCCACATAAACAAGAATAATATCTAAACAAGAGGGATTAATGAACGCGTATTCTAGAAATAGCTGCTAAACCACCCTCAGCACACTGCAACTCTTAAAAGATGACGCACCAGATAATACAGACGAATAGATGATCTTTTCGGTTTGACCGGCAGTTTTTTTTTAATATAAGGTTGTCCCAAAAGTTCGTAGAAAGTCTTGGAAAATAATGGTCTTTATTTTGAGGAATAATTTTTGTTGTTTTTGTTAGTACTTGGCGAGTAAAAATTCAATTTTCGCAAGTGTTTACGAACTTTTGGGACAACCTAATAATTTCCACGTAACTAAACACTTTTAAACTTCATATACTGGTAGAATGTGTTTATAAAAACATCTTTTTCTCTTGATTTTATTGAGAAAATTCTATAGTTTGTACGACATTTGTTGTTTTTTTTCTTCAATTTCTGCAATTTCAACCAATCAATGACGTCTATTGAGGTGAAAACATTTTGTCCCTCGTTTAAGAAACAGATTGGGTTTATTTACATTTATTTTATCGAATGGACGGCCATTATGTAAGCCGCAAATGCAAAATATAAGTTAGTCCTAGAGCGTACAATGTTCCTAATGGTCAGCAATGGTCTTCCACGATCACGAGTGGACGGCCATCATGTATGTATGTATGTATGCATGTATGTATGTATGTATGTATGTGGTGGAAGCACTCCGTCGGTTACGACGACGAGGATTCCGGTTGATCCGAATCAACGGAACAGCCTGCTCGTGAAATTAACGTGTAAGTGGCTGAGCACTCCACAGACACGTGTACCCTTAACGTAGTTCTCGGGGATATTCAGCGTGACACAGAGAGTGACAAGGCCGGCCCTTTGAAATACAGGTACAACAGAAACAGGAAGTAAGAGTGAGAGAAAGTTGTGGTGAAAGAGTACAGCAGGGATCACCACCATCCCCTGCTGGAGCCTCGTGGAGCTTTTGGTGTTTTCGCTCAATAAACACTCACAACGCCCGGTCTGGGAATCGAAACCGCGATCCTATGACCGCGAGTCCGCTGCCCTAACCACTGGGCCATTGCGCCTCCACGTATGTATGTAGGTATGTGTGCAAATTTGCGTGTTTTGTTTCATGTGTATATTCCCATGCATATAGTTGCATGTCTAGACCTGCTCATATATACTTAAATGATAAACTTCTAGAAAGTTTTACAAAGTTTTGCAATTCTAGAGATGGCTTGGAGCTGTAGTCTTCGAATTAGTCTTCTCCTTTCTGGTTTTGAGAAGCCTAATTTCTCAAGATTGGTATTTACGCAATGTGTTACATATCTCAGTGCCTCAATAATTGCAGTTATAAACCTGATCTTGCAATCTGGATAGAGTAGCTGCAGATTGCTCAATAGTTCAGCATAGGTATTCTCCTTTTCACTGAACTTTTATCTTTATG
>NW_021830002.1:0-2500 GCF_006345805.1 Octopus sinensis | reverse complement strand
AGTAGAAGTAGTAATAGTAGTAGTACTAGTATTGGTGATGGTAGCGGTGGTAGTAGTAGCAGTAGTGGTAGTGGTGGTAGGAGAAGTAGTAGTAGTAGTAGTAGTTTAATTAGTGCAGGTAGGAAGGGTGTAATTGTAGGTGGTTATAGTGTAGGTGGTAGTGCAGTTGTAGATAGTATAGGTGTTTTTATCCTTTATCTTTTATCGCTTACTTGCTTCCGTCATACGACTGCGGCCTTTCGAGAATTTTTAGCCGAACGAATCTACACCAGCACTAGTTATGTACTGGGGTATATCTAATCGACTGGTCCCCTCCCACCACCAAATTTCAGGCCTTTTGCCTATAATAGAAAGAATCATTTGGTAGCCATATTGATACCGGCTGAGTCTGAACATGTTTTCAGAGACTGGAGCCCTGCAATGTACAGCAGCTTCTGCTCGTTGATCAAAATCAGTCACATCTCGGAACGGTTTCGCTTCACATGCTCGGTCATTGATAGAAATTTGCTGTTGGTGCCGTAGTTATTGATGAGGAGCAGGATTTGTGCACTGCCTCAATTGTTCCGGGGTTGTTTTTCTCCCCATTGGATATTTCTGCTGTTGTTTTACAATATTTCTTTCCGATCCCATAAATGTTGCCAAATCCTGCCCCAAAAAATCCAATGCTTTGCAGGCGGAATTCAGCGGAAGGATACGGAGCAAACGCCTGTCGTGCATGTGCGTGCATGTGTGTGTGTGTGTGTTGGTGTTTGCGCGCGTGCGTAGTATGTGTATGCGTGCGAGTTTGTGTGCGCGTGTGTGTGTGGGGGGGGGTTGCTTATATCTTTATGTCTCGTAACTTAGCAGTTCGAGAAGTAGGTAACAATAAATAATGTACCAGACGGAAATGAGTACTAAGGACGATATTACGGGAGGAAGAGAATGGACACGAAGAAGAAGAAGAAGAAGAAGAGAAGAAGAAAGAAGAAGAAGAAGAAGAAGAAGAAGAAGAAGAAGAAGAAGAAGAAGAAGAAGAAGAAGAAGAAGAAGGCAAAGCGGAGGACGAGGAGGACTGGTGACGAAAGGATATTAAATAGCGAAAGAAAGAAAGAAGAAAGGAAAGAAAGCTGGAAGAAGAGATACAAAGTAATTGAGGGGAAGGTGGAGGTAACTGGATGAGTGGAAGTGGGGGGAGGGAGTAAAGCAGCGAAAGAATAATAAACGAGAGGATAGTTATCTTCCTTGTATTAACAACCATAACCAGAGGGCAGCACATTGAATAATAAAAGAGTTTTGTGTGCAGCGAATTTGGGAATGAAAAGTTTGCGAAAGCTCTCCAAGGTTCTCTTTCGCTTCGAGTAGATCTTTGCAATATAAATGGTGGCGGAGATGGTGGTGGTGGTGGTGATGGTGGTGTGGTGGTGGTGGTGGTGGTGGTGGTGTGAGAGGCGTACAGAATGGCGAGGTGTCAATGGTCATGTTTAAGTGGGTATTTGGGATACAATATGGCGTATATATACATGTGTATATGTGTGTGTGTGTGTATGTTTTGAGGGGAGGGGGTTAGTGTTGTGATAGAGTGGCTGCGGTTCGAGTGGAGGATGGAGTTGAAAGGGGCTGTGGGGGTGTTGTCGGAGGGAGGGAGGGAGGGAAGGCGGAGGAGGAAGAGAAGGGGGAAGTTGCAGTGCCTTGGACGTAGTTTTAATAGAATGTCACAACAGCGTTAATATGAAGGGAATGGAGAATGGCAGATAGAGACGGACGAACGATGAAAGCGAACAGAGACAATACGAGAGGATTACACACACACACACACATACACACACACACACACACACTCACACACACACACTCACACACATGTTTATAAATGCATATATACATATATATTATGTATGTATACGCCTATATGTATATATATGTATATATATATGTATATTTACATATATACTCATATAAGCATATATACACACACATAGACATATATAGATATAGATATATATAATGCATACACATGTATATGCACACATATATATATACACGCATATGTGTGTGTGCATAACCATGCACACACATAGAGGATTACACATACACACACATATTTATAAATGCATATATACATATATATATTATGTATGTATACGCCTATATGTATATATATATGTATATATATGTATATATAATATATATATGTGTGTGTGTGTGTGTGTGTGTGTGTGTGTGTATATTTACATATATACTCGTACATACATACATATAAACACACACACTCGCACACATATACATGTATAGATATAGATGTATATAATATATACACATGTATATACAAACACATACACATACACGCATATATGTGTGTGTGTGTACATAACCATGCACACACATAGAGGATTGAGAGAGATTGGGAGAGGAGTAGGGAAAGGTGAGAAAGAGGAGAAGTAGCAAAGAAGCATGAGAGACGTTTGATTGAGTGGAGGCGAGGGAAGAGGGGGTAAATAACATATTGATGGAGTGAGAGAAA
>NW_021830001.1:2500-5378 GCF_006345805.1 Octopus sinensis | reverse complement strand
ATAATAATAATAATAATAATAATAATAATAATAATAATAATAATAACAGCAACAACAACATCAAAAAATACCGTGGGCATATGGCGTAGTGGTTAAGAGCGCGGGCTACTAACCCCAAGATTCCGAGTTCGATTCCAAGTAGTGATCTGAATAATAATGACATCGAAAAAATACCTTAGGAATGAGAACCCAGGTTCGAAATTTCCCCAAGACACCTGATGAAGGCTGGAGGGTATATCAGCCGAAACTTTGTGTTAACAACAAACAAGATGAGGACAAATATCCGTCAAACGTAAATAATGTAAATAATTCCTCATCTCTTAAATATAGAACTGTAATATGCATCTCATGTTTTCTTCTGATTTTTCACACACTTCTTTTAAATGTAGTTCTGATACTCTTTTATTCTTTTACTCGTTTCAGTCATTTTGACTGCGGCCATGCTGGAGCACCGCCTTTAATCGAGCAACTCGACCCCGGGACTTATTCTTTTGTAAGCCCAGTACTTATTTTATCGCCCCTTTTGCCGAACCGCTAAGTAACGGGTACATAAACACACCAGCATCGGTTGTCAAGCAATGCTAGGGGGACAAATACAGACACACAAACACACACAGGCATATATATATATACATATATACGACGGGCTTCTTTCAGTTTCCGTCTACCAAATCCACTCACAAGGCTTTGGTCGGCCCGAGGCTATAGTAGAAGACACTTACCCAATGTGCCACGCAGTGGGACTGAACCCGGAACCATGTGGTTGGTAGACAAGCTACTTACCACACAGCCACTCCTGCTGTGAAAATAATCAGAGATTATGAAAAGAAGAGTCCGGAAAGAGCTTGCGGTAGAGAGGAAGACGTGTTGCAATTCTATTTAGTTTTGGGTGGGGGTGGGGTGCATGTTTTCTCGCTCGAAAAACCATTCCTTGTGTGAGACAGGCTGTAATCCTCCATCATGTTTGGACATTATACAGTCACCTTTGGTCTGTGCAACAATATTTTAATTTTCTCTCTCCACCCCTTGTCTCCCCCTCCCATTTCTCTCTCTCTCTCTCTCTCTCTCTCTCTCCAGCTCTTAGATCTGTAATGTTCCACAAGGTCAAGGGCGGGAGGGCTAACAGGATAGCTCTGCTCGCAACTACACAGGCTTCTGAAAGAATTACCGAAAGCACGGTACATAATTACAAGGTGATAATCACTTTCCCTTAATTTTAGATTAATTTCCTGTCCGATGCTAATTAGAATACTGGACTGATAGAATCATTCGAACGCTGGACACAATACTTTGCAGCATTTCTTCTTGCTGTTTAAACGCTGTGTCCGGAAACACATCCTTTTCTGGTGGATAAAATAAGTACCAGTGATACGCTGGTATCGAAGTAATCGACTTACTCCCCTCCTCGAAATTTTGTGCCAAAATTTGAAACCAATATATAATATTGTGATACCTCGCAGTACGAGTTTAATTCGTTCCGTGACCGAGCTCGTCTTATTATTTACTCGCTTTACAAATCAATATTTTCCCCATTGAAACTAACGAAAATATAGTTAATCCGTTCCAGCCCCAATGAAACCACTGAAAAATAAATCCTTATGGGTTTTAGGTGTTGTTGCAAATAAAATGACAATTATAGAAATGCAAATGAAATATGTAAACTGGTTTTATTAACTGGATTACCTTAAAGATGGGACGATTTGTGTGCTCGTAATGCGGATTTTCGCTCGTACTTCAAGACAAAAATTCGCATGAGTCTCGGCTCGTACAGCAAATTACTCGTACAACGAGGTACTCGTACTGCGAGGTTCTACTGTATATGTATAAGTACGTACTTTTGTACTTGCATCAATGGGACAAATGATAATTTCGGCATTAATTCAGAAATGTAGGTTCTTAGTTCGAATCCAGTCTGGTACGATATAGCAAAGTCAAGACGAAGAGACATGATGATGATTGGGAACCAATAGGTTAGAAAAGGTAACAGACGGGTAGTAGGAGCACTCCGTCGGTTGCGACGATGAGGGTCCCAGCTGATACGATCAACGGAACAGCTTGCTCGTGATATTAACGTGCAAGTGGCTGAGCACTCCACAGACACGTGTACCCTTAACGTAGTTCTCGAGGAGATTCAGCGTGACACACCAGAATGTGACAAGGCTGACCCTTTGAAATACAGGTACAAGAGAAACAGGAAGAAAGAGCGAGAGAAAGTTGTGGTGAAAGAGTACAGCAGAGTTCACCACCACCCCCTGCCGGAGCCTCGTGAAGCTTTAGGTGTTTTCGCTCAATAAACACTCACAATGCCCGGTCTGGGAATCGAAACCGTGATCCCCCGACCGCGAGTCCGCTGCCCTAACCACTGGGCCATTGCGCCTCCAACAGACGGGTAAATATCGATGTCTAATGGTGGAGTAATGTCGCTTATTTGAGGGGAGGAGTAGGGCTATGCGATTCTTTCGATGTGGAACTGACTCTGCACCAGCCTTGAGAAATTGGTTTTCGACTTCGTATTGTTTTAGTTCCACTGAAAGACAATGGTTCTGGTTTCGAAACCATTTAACCGTTGTGAGATGTTCGAAAATATATAAGTAGACCATATAACAAATATCACTCTCGCCTTCTCTCTCTCTGTCTCTCTCTCCTCTCACTATATATATAATATATATATATATATATATATATATATAATATATATCTATATATAGGATAAATGTAAAAAAACACAAACTGAGACAAGAATGCAAAACATTTAGAAGACGATACAAAAAAACGGACGGGACATTTGAAGCCTTCGATCTTCAGTCAAAAACCGGATCATCTTCGCAATTTCGGCTGATTAATGTATATATACATATATATACATAGGCTCAGGGGT
>NW_021830000.1:0-7567 GCF_006345805.1 Octopus sinensis | reverse complement strand
GTTTTAAATCATCCATATAAAATAGATGGCTTATTTTCCTGTTGTCAAATTTGTAGCCATACCCTGTTCTATTCAGTTGACTTGAGAGTAGTAGTGGTGTTGTTGTTATTATTATTATTATTATATTATTATTATTATTATTATTATTATTATTATTATTATTATTATTAATTATTATTATTGTTGTTGTTGTTGTTGTCATTATTATTATTATTTTTATTCTATTTTTTTAAAATATGTCAAAAAAAAGGCGGCGTGCTGGCAAATTCTTTAGCTCGCTGGACGAAATGCTTAGCGGTATTTCGCTCCTCGCTACGTTCTGAGTTCAAATTCCTGTCGATGTCGACTTTGCCTTTCATATTTTGGGGGTCGATAAATTAAGTACTAGTGAAACACTGGGATCGATATAATCGACAACCCCGCTCCCCACAAAATCCAGGCCTTGTGGCTATAGTAGAAAGGATTATTATTATTATTATTATTATTATTATTATTATTATGCTCATCATTGTCATTGTTATTTGTGCAATCTGCGCATGAATACATGAAACAAAATGTATTGACTGAAACATGTAGTTCCAAATAATCGCCATAAATTTGTATTTATGTACGTACAGACATATACATTCACACGCACACACACATACACACACATATTAATATATATATTCTTTCAGTGACTTATATAGAATACACATCGGGGTAATGATTAATATTGTTTGTTAGATTTTTAAAGGCCTACATGTTGAGTGAGAGGTCGTCTGGAAAGATGAATGGAGGCATAACATCGCCATCACTTTGTGATTACTCCAAACACAATGATGTTGACTGGATGTTTGATTTTATCACTTTCGATATATGTCCTCAGATTGAATTGTCCCCAGATTAACACCCAAAGACTCTGAAATGTTCGTGTTGGTGCTTCCAGCATGAATGTCAATCAGTACAGCATATCCTTTCCAAATTTCGAGCAGAGTGAATTGCGTCATGGTGCTGTTTTTCTCACAGACCTTGCCCAACTGATCTTACTAGCCTTTGTAGTCGACACAATCATAAACAAACAATGCGCATGCTTGAAATTAAAAATCTAAAATGGCAACAATTTACCATCGCACCTTGTGTTTAGATAGATAGATAGATAGATAGATAGATAGATAGATAGATAGATAGATAGATAGATAGATAGATAGATAGATAGATAGATAGATTGATTGATTGATGCGTATCTAGGTGTGTACATGTGTTTATATATAAAAACATGTTACATACCATCATCTCATGAATGTCATCATAAATGTTGACATCTTCAGCATAGGCGCAGGAGTGGCTGTGTGGTAAGTAGCTTGTTTACCAACAAACATGGTTCTGGGTTCAGTCCCACAAGGAGTGGCTGTGTGGTAAGTAGCTTCTTTACCAACCACATGCTTCCGGGTTCAGTCCCACTGCGTGGCACCTTGGGCAAGTGTCTTCTACTATAGTTTCGGGCCAACCAAAGCCTTGATTTGGTAGGCGGAAACTGAAAGAAGCC
Source organism: Octopus sinensis (assembly GCF_006345805.1). Lineage (NCBI taxonomy): Eukaryota > Metazoa > Mollusca > Cephalopoda > Octopoda > Octopodidae > Octopus > Octopus sinensis. Next base: position 6,039 of record NW_021830000.1, on the reverse strand, counting down.
CGTCGTATATATGTATATATATGTGTGTATGTTTGTGTGTCTGTGTTTGTCTGGTGTGTTTATGTCCCCGTTACTTAGCGGTTCGGCAAAAGAGACCGATAGAATAAGTACTGGGCTTACAAAAGAATAAGTCCCGGGGTCGAGTTACTCGATTAAAGGTGGTGCTCCAGCATGGCCGCAGTCAAATGACTGAAACAAGTAAAAGAGTAAAAGAGAGAGAGTCAAAAATGTGATTTGAGCATTTCAAAATTAAGATACAGTCACTCCTGTGATTGACTCACCGATGTCTGAGACACGCTAGCTCTGTGACCGTCTAATTCACTCATCTACAGCCGACAATATTGGAGACTTTTACGTTTTCGGTCGAGTCGTAGAGCTTCAGAAGTCTCATACATGTTTGTGACAAATTGATTAACGAGGTAGTTTTGAAGAATAGTACTAGACTATCACTGCGATCAACTCATAGGAAGCCTGGAGAAAACCAGAATAAAGTTGGCTGGCTGGTTGGCTGGCTGGCTGGCTGGTTGGCTGGTGGCTGGCTGGGTGACTGGCTGGAATCAAACACGAGCTTCGTAACACAAACCACGAGCAGTTACGTCAATGGGATTTCTTGTACCACAACAGAAATTAAACGCACATACACACACATATATATCTACAGATACATACTTACCCACACATATGGAGATACATACATGCATACATGCATACATACATACATTGCGCCTCTAATTTACGGGGGACTTAAGCACACCAACACTAGTTGTCAAGTGATAATGCGAGGGGGGACAAACACAGACACAAGACAGATACATACATACATGCGCATATATATATAGTATATATATATATATATATATATATATATATATTATATATTATATTTATATATATGCGACGGGCTTTGGTAGGTACGAATCTATAGAAGAAGACATTTTCTCAAGGTGCCACGCAGTAGGACTGAACACGGAACCATGTGGTTGGGAAGGAAGCTTCTAACATACAGCCACTTTGAGGTAAAGATAACTCAAATTGACGTTACCATTGTTTCCGTAAATGGACTATACTTTTCATTCATATCTCATATTTCGTTATGTATTTCACACAATGTTATGTGATACATGTCATAATATATGGAAATATGTGTTAATTCTACAGTCCATACGCTTCTTCAGATATCAGAATCTGAAGGCATATTCCTTTAGTCGATAGTACCTCCAGATCTGAGCAAGCGAATAGACTGTAGAGTTATTACATATTTCCAGATACTGTGACATGTATTACATAATACTTTATGAATAGCATAACGTGTATGAGATATAGACAACAAATATTGCCCATTTACGGAAACGAATGCTATATCAATTTCACTTCCCCTTTCCACACTTAAATTATTAATATTATTATTCACTCTGCGAGGCTTATTCTAACACTACTGGATCTTATTTTGGAGTTGTGAACTGCTCGCATTGGTATCAATCGAAATGTTACAGATCTGCTTTTGATTTTGAAATACTACGCTAGACAGGATCTGGGATGACGTCATAGTAAGGAATAGCAAGGATTCTATCACCGTCTACATCTGTCTATCAAGCTCTCTCTCTCTCCCTATCTCTCTCTATCTCTCTCTATCTCTTTCCATCTCTCTCTCTCACACTCTCTCTCTCTCACTCCTCTCTCTCTCTCTCTCTCTCTCTCTCTCACTCTCTCTCTCTCTCTCTCTCTCTCTATATATATATATATATATATATATATATGTGTGTGTATATATATATATATATATATATATATACACACATATTCTTTTATTCATTTATTCTCTTGTTTCTGTCATTTGAATGCAGCCATACTGGAGCACCGCCTTCAGTCAAGCAAATCGACCCAAGGATTTAGTCTTTGTAAGCCTAGAACTTATTCTAACGGCCTCTTTTGCTGAACTGCTAGGTTACGGGGACGTAAACACGCCAACATCGGTTGTCGATCGATGGTTGGTGGACAAACACAGGCACACACGTACATGCATGCATGCATACATACATACATACATACATACATACATACATACATACATACATACATACATACATGCATGCATGCATGCATGCATGCATGCATACATACATACATACATACATACATACATACATACATACATACATACATACATACATACATACATACATACATACATACGTGTGTGTATATATATATATATACACGACGGGCTTCTTTCAGTTCCCGTCTATCAAATCCACTCACAAGGCTTTGGTCGGCCTAGAGAGATTGCAGAGTCATTTGCCAAGCAATGGGACTGAACCCGGAACCATGAGGTTGGGAAGTAAGCTTCTTACTACATAGCCATTCCTGCGCCTATTATCTTCTACTTGTTGCTATCACTGGACTGCGGCCACGCCGGAGCACCGCCTGAAGGGTTTTAGTTGAACATCTCGTCCACAAGACATTTACTTTTTTATGCCTAGTGCTTATTCTATTGGGTCTTTTTGCCGAACCGCTAGGCTACAGGGACGTAGTTCTGTCTACCAACACCGATAGTCAGGCGGTGGTTGGGGACAAGCACAAGCAAATTGACACACATACATGCATAATATATATAAACACCCATACATATATACGTCGAGCTTCTTTCAGTTTCCGTCTCCCAAATCACCTCGCAAGGATTTGGTCGGCATGAGGCTATTGTAAAAGATACTAGCCCAAGGTGCCATGCAGTGGAACTTAACCCGGAACCATGTGGTTGGGAAGCAAGTTTCTTACTAAACCGCCACGTATATACATATATGTAGAGAGAGAGAGAGTGTGTGTGTGTGTGTGAGAGAGAGAGAGAGAGAGAGAGTAAGAGATAGAGAGTGAGAGAGTGTGTGAGAGAGGTACACATGCACGCAAACACACATACACACTTAAATCGACCCGGGACTTATTCATTGTAAGCCTAGCACTTATTCTATCGGTCACTTTTGCCGAACCGCTAGTGTTACAAGAACGTAAAGACAGCACTATCGGTTGTCAAGCGATGATGTGGGGAAAAACCCAGCCACATAAACACACACACACGCACACCCACCCACACCAACACACCTACCCAAAACACACAAACACACACACACATACATATATGTATATACGACGAGCTTCTTTCAGTTTCCGTCTACCAAATCCACTCACAATGCGTTGGTCGACCCGAGGCTATCGTATAAGACATTTGCCCAAGGTACCACGCAGTGTGACTGAACCCGGAACCATGTGGTTGGGAAGCAAGCTACTTACGACACAGCCACTCCTGCGCCTATATATATGTATGTGTATGTGTGTATATATATATATATATATATATATATATATATATAATATATTATATATATATATGAATTAAAAAAGGAAAATACGCACACTTTACATAGTTTTAATATAATTTTTAATATATCTACCGGTTTCGCTATCGCTATTCATGATATTATGTTTTACTTATTTGAATATGTATTTTCTTAAGAAGAAATTTTCCCCATGTTTTGTGTGATGATATTTATGAGTGAATGACTTCACAAGTAGAAAAATAAGGGGAGGTAATTGGTTATCGTTATTATTGTTATTGTTGTGGGAGGGAGATAACTGTTCAGCTTTCGGTAAGGAGGAGTATATGTACAGACAAAAAAAGGTTTCGAAAAAACTTGTTAGTGAGGAGATTTATGTACAGTGATGTAATCGTGAATTGAAATTATGCAAAAAGATAAAGGTGGGTGTACGTACATATTAAGAAAAAAGTTTCTTGTTTAAACGTTCTTGTGGAGAGATTGTTTTATTGCACTGGTAGAAGGGGAAGACTGTGAAATTTGGTTTGATGCTATCTTCACATTTTTCTATATGTCCACTGTGAACATATAAGTACACCTGAGGCTGTGCTGGAAGCTGACATGTTAATAAGAATCTACTGGATAAGCTGGATTTCAAACCCATACAGACGTAATCGTACACCTAACTGTACACACAGGATAAATAATATAAGATAGATACATACATACATACATACATACATACATACATACATACATACATACATACATACTGCATGCATGCATGCATGCATGCATACATACATACATACATACATACATACATACATACATACATACATACATACATACATACATACATACATACGTGTGTGTATATATATATATATACACGACGGGCTTCTTTCAGTTCCCGTCTATCAAATCCACTCACAAGGCTTTGGTCGGCCTGAGACTATTGCAGAAGTCATTTGCCAAGCAATGGGACTGAACCCGGAACCATGAGGTTGGGAAGTAAGCTTCTTACTACATAGCCATTCCTGCGCCTATTATCTTCTACTTGTTGCTATCACTGGACTGCGGCCACGCCGGAGCACCGCCTTGAAGGGTTTTAGTTGAACATCTCGTCCACAAGACATTTACTTTTTTATGCCTAGTGCTTATTCTATTGGTGTCTTTTTGCCGAACCGCTAGGCTACAGGGACGTAGTTTCTGTCTACCAACACCGATAGTCAGGCGGTGGTTGGGGACAAGCACAAGCAAATTGACACACATACATGCATAAATATATATAAACACATACATATATACGTCGAGCTTCTTTCAGTTTCCGTCTACCAAATCACCTCGCAAGGATTTGGTCGGCATGAGGCTATTGTAAAAGATACTAGCCCAAGGTGCCATGCAGTGGAACTTAACCCGGAACCATGTGGTTGGGAAGCAAGTTTCTTACTAAACCGCCACGTATATACATATATGTAGAGAGAGAGAGAGTGTGTGTGTGTGTGTGAGAGAGAGAGAGAGAGAGAGAGAGAGAGAGAGAGAGAAGAGATAGAGAGTGAGAGAGTGTGTGAGAGAGGTACACATGCACGCAAACACACATACACACTAAATCGACCCGGGACTTATTCATTGTAAGCCTAGCACTTATTCTATCGGTCACTTTTGCCGAACCGCTAGTGTTACAAGAACGTAAAGACAGCACTATCGGTTGTCAAGCGATGATGTGGGGAAAAACCCAGACACTAAACACACCAACACGCACACACCCACCACACCACAACCTACCCAAAACACACAAACACACACACACATACATATATGTATATACGACGAGCTTCTTTCAGTTTCCGTCTACCAAATCCACTCACAATGCGTTGGTCGGACCCGAGGCTATCGTATAAGACATTTGCCCAAGGTACCACGCAGTGTGACTGAACCCGGAACCATGTGGTTGGGAAGCAAGCTACTTACGACACAGCACTCCTGCGCCTATATATATGTATGTGTATGTGTGTATATATATATATATATATATATATTATATATATGAATATTAAAAAAGGAAAATACGCACACTTTACATAGTTTTAATATAATTTTTAATATATCTACCGGTTTCGCTATCGCTATTCATGATATTATGTTTTACTTATTTGAATATGTATTTTCTTAAGAAGAAATTTTCCCCATGTTTTGTGTGATGATATTTATGAGTGAATGACTTCACAAGTAGAAAAATAAGGGGAGGTAATTGGTTATCGTTATTATTGTTATTGTTGTGGGCAAGGGAGATAACTGTTCAGCTTTCGGTAAGGAGGAGTATATGTACAGACAAAAAAAGGTTTCGAAAAACTTGTTTAGTGAGGAGATTTATGTACAGTGATGTAATCGTGAATTGAAATTATGCAAAAAGATAAAGGTTGGTTGTACGTACATATTAAGAAAAAAGTTTCTTTGTTTAAACGTTCTTGTGGAGAGATTGTTTTATTGCACTGGTAGAAGGGGAAGACTGTGAAATTTGGTTTGATGCTATCTTCACATTTTTCTATATGTCCACTGTGAACATATAAGTACACCTGAGGCTGTGCTGGAAGCTGACATGTTAATAAGAATCTACTGGATAAGCTGGATTTCAAACCCATACAGACGTAATCGTACACCTAACTGTACAACAGGATAAATAATAAGATAGATACATACATACATAATACATACATACATACCTATA
>NW_021829999.1:0-5611 GCF_006345805.1 Octopus sinensis | reverse complement strand
ATATATATATATATATATATATATATTATATATATATGCGACGGGCTACTTTCAGTTTCCAAATCAACTCATAGGGATTTGGTCGGCCTCGAGATTATAGTAGAAGACACTCGTCGAAGGTTCCACACAATAGGATTGATCCCCGGAGCCACGTGGTTGGGATGCTAGCTTCTTACTACACAGCCACGCCACCATCTCTGGTTCGGAAAAAAATAAACCAGTAATTCCGGAGTGGATTTCAAACCAACGGTTCCGGAAAATCGATGTGGCACCTGATCTACAATTGCTGGTTGCGCGCAATCGTGAAAGATATCGCGACAAGAGTAAATGGGAACGTCATAAAACAAACGATATATATACAAAAAAAAAATAATAATAATAAGTAAAAAAAAAACAATCTCAACTCACATAAAATAAAACGATAAATATATCAAAAATATAAACAACAAAAACATGTGCTTCTTCCTCCTCATCATTACCGATCATCACCGTCATCATCATTATCATCATCATCATCATCAACATCATCATCATCATCATCATCATCATCATCATCATCACATCAACATCATCATCATCATCATCATCATCATCATCATCATCAACATCATCATCAACATCATCATCATCATCATCATCAACATCATCATCATCATCATCATCATCAACATCATCATCATCATCATCATCATCAACATCATCATCATCATCATCATCATCATCAACATCATCATACATCATCATGATCATCATCATCATCATCATCATCATCATCATCATCATCATCACAGTAAACATCGCTGACGTCGTCATTCTCGTCGTCATCATTACCATCATCATCATATTTATCTGGGCAGTAGCAGCAGCAGCAGCCGCAATGGGCAGAGCACTATCAGCGTTATATTATTAAATAGGTTTCGGACACAATCTACGCTGATGTGGAGATGAAGTAAAGGAATAAACAAATACATAAATAAATACGTAAGTAAATGAATGAATGAATAAATAGGAAAATAAAGAAGAAAAAAAACATAAAACAAAATAAATAAATAAATAGATAAATAAATAAAATATGAGGAGATAATCGGAGGGATGGAAAAAAACTTTAAAAGACAGGGAGAGAAAAGCGAGAAAGAAAGAGAAAGATATAATGAAAATGAGAAGAGAGAGGGAGTGAGAGATAGAAAGAAATAGAGAGGGGGAGAGAAAGAGAGAGAGAGAGAAAGGAAGGAAGAGAGAGAAATAGAAAATGGCACACACATGCACAAAAGATAAAGATAGACACAGATATAGAAATGAATAGGGAGAGAGAAAGAGAGAATCAGGGATACAGAGATAGGAAGAGACAGAGGTTTTAAGAAATAGAGAGAGAGGGAGAAAGGGAGAAAGAGAGAAAGGGACGGGCGGAGAAATAGTGTAGGACAGAGAGAGAGAGACGGGGAAACATTGAAACAGAGAATGAGAGAATGAGGTTGAGATAACGAGAGAAAATGAGACGAAGACAAAGTGCTATAATGAGAGAGAGAGAAAGAGAAACGGAGAAGGATTGAGAGAAGACAAAAAAAAATAGAAAAAAGGAGATCAAAGGAAAATTGAACGATGAATATGAATAACTAAGTGGGTGAAAAGGTATTTAATGGTTGGTTCGCTGCCAAACATAAAGCAGAATCCAATATGCGGCGAGAAGAAAAAAATAAAACTCTAATAAATTTAGTCGAGAAATTATATTGTTTTTGCGATTCAGTCTTTCATTTTTCTGGCTTTATTTACTTATTTTCCTTTTTTTTTTTTTCATTAGACGTGTTTTTCCATTTCTTAAGTTCCTTAGAAAAGCAGAGCTACGCCTCATAATTTGTTCAAGTATTTACCAGCGAACAAATAACTGCTGGAGCAAAAGTATTAGCACATAGGAACGGGCAAGCATACATCTACACACAAATAGACACGCCCGAATAACGTGTGTGTGTGTGTGTGTGTGTGTGTGTGTGTGTGTATGTGTGTGTGTGTCTTCATATCCACACGGACATATACACAGACGAACACAAACACACACATATATATATATACACATGCACCCATGTAAAGAGAAGGCAACATGTTGAATAAGCTATTCGTGGTTATGTTTCGTGAACATGAAAGAGCTTCCATCTTCTTGGACAATCGGAAACACATACACCACATACCTTTTCGTGCGAGTATATATACATATATACATAAACACACACACAAACCCACACACACACACACATATTACATATATATATATATATATATATAGATATATATATAGATATGTATCTATGTATATACATATATGTATATTGATATATATATATATATATTATATATATATATATATATTATATATATATATATATCTGTTATATATCATACAACATATATAGTATATACACACACATATATATATACACATACATATATATATATATACATATACATATGAATGGGTTTTTTTATATACATACATACACTCACACACTCACAAATGCACACACACACACACACACACACATTGTTTTTATGTGTGTATGTTTTGTTTGGGATTTATTTTATGAGTTATTCTTCTGCAGGATTCCAGCACGTCACTAACAAAATGTGAAGGATCCTTTGTTTTAAGTGGAGACCGCTTTGGGAATTCTTGTCTTTCCCAGTGAGTTCATGCGCGCATGTGTGCAGGTGGGGAAAAACTTGATCTTGTCTGCGTGCTTGGCACAACACAGCTGAAGATTTTTATGTTTCATTGTTGTTTGTGTGTGTGTATGTGTGTGCATATGTATTCCATATCTATATATAACTATCTGCATATTTTTATCCACTTAACTCAAATCTCAAATAAAGCATCCCTGAAATGCTTTAAAATTTTTTTTAATATTCCTCTAAAGTACATATGTACATACATAATTGCATACATAAGTACACACACACACATAGTTGAAAAAAATTTGGAGTCAAGAAGAAGGAGTACAATTGGACACTGATTTTCTATCACTACAATTGTTTCCAAGCAACGTAGTTCTCCAGGCGTGCAGGTACTTAATTATGCAACCGTTTCTCTGCATTATCTGATCTAGATTCCTCTGGTGAAATCTAAATATTCTCCCGTAAGTTCAAATTCCCGGCCTCAAGAACAACTTCTCTGTCATAGCCTGAATTTATTTTAGTCACTGAGTTTATCAAGGTGTGTTTTTTTGCTAAAGGACCGTTGGAAACACGAGTAGATCTCATAATTCAAGGAAACGGTTGCACAATCAATTACTTGCACGCCTGCAGAACTATGCTGCGTGGAAACAATTGTAGTGACGGAGTACATGTTTATTGCTCCTACCATAACAGTAACCTATATATATATATATATTCCATTTCCTGAGCGCCTATTAATAATAATACTGTAATTGTTCCATTGTTGTTGTTTTTTTGTTTCCCGTTTGATTAAAAAATTATATATATATATATATATTATATATATATATATATATATATATAGATTTGAAAACCCACTAGAAGGGAGAAAGCGCTAATGATCTGAATGATATGATCTGAATGATATGATATATATATATGTAAAAAATGTAATATATATAAATAAATATCTGTAAATATGAACCATCCGATTTCTGATTACCTCATTTCTTCTAATATATAATACCTGTACATCATCTCCAAACCTTCCAATATATATATATATATATATACACATACATCTGAAAAACAAATATATATATATATATATATATATGTGTGTGTGTTTTGTGTGTGAGTGTGTGTGTGTGAGAGAGAGAAAGAAAGAGTTATTTTGACTCTTATTACTAGCAATGTTGGTGCTTACTAGCACCCTCCGTTACTTTATTTACAACTGTGCCTGTTGCCTATCGGTTCTAAATTGCGAATAGCCACCTTAATGATTTATAAGTGTCACTTCACCATTTTCGAAAGCAGTCGATGTTTCCTACGGTGTTCTGTATAAGGCTGACAATATGATTTAGGCTCTTTAACCATCGGCGACCGAGAAATGGGTCAATGATGAAGATCGATTAAATCTGAAATCAGCGCTGATACGAGTCAATTTCACTTCTCATGAGGAAGGAACCTATTTTCCTTGTCAGCTGTTAGAAAGATGCTCTCACGTCACTAAGTTTTGGTTTGGAATTGTGCTTCTAGAAATGCTGGTGCTTACTAGCACTCTCCCTTACTTTACTGCCTATCGGTTCTAAATGGTGAATAGCCATGAGAATTACGCCATAACTACACCTGTTTCCAGAATACGCAGCCTCCTACACGTTAATTCGGGAACAGTTAATTCAGTTGGTCGAACGGTTAAACCTTCGTAGACAAACGACGGAGATCCATCAAAACCATACGATCTCTTATGTTTCCCAACGTTTTCAGCCCGCTTGAAGAGTTTAATTCTCTTTCATTCTCTCTCTAGTCCTATATTTCGAAATGACGTCATATTTTTCTTTTCTTCATCAAATTCTCCTTGCTCCTTTTTCTACTTCTTTCTCTCTTTCTTTCGCCTTTCTTCTTCTTCTTCTTCTTCTTCTTCTTCTTCTTCTTCTTCTTCTTCTCCTTCTTCTTCTTCTTCTTCTTCTCCTTCTTCTTCTTCTTCTTCTTCTTCTTCTCCTTCTTCTTCTTCTCCTTCATCTACTACTACTACTACTACTACTACTACTACTACTACTACTAGTACTACTACTACTACTACTTGTGCCATTTCTTCCTCTTTTTTTCTTCCTTCTCCCTTCCCTTTCCTTTTCCTTTTCCTCTTCCACCACTCCCTCCGTTTCTCTCTGTTTTCTTATAGCACATTACCTACAATGTGACACACCTGCATTTAACAATGTCCAATTCAAAACCATCAACTTTCTCAATTACTCCTTATCTGTGGCTGAATCAGGCCCTTCAAGTGAATCCTAAAGGAGATTCTATCAAGGACCTCATTAAATTGATCAATATATGTATACATGTTCCAAACCTACCAACATAAAACACCATAACCTAATATTTTCTGATTTAAAAGTGCATTCGGTGAGATATATCTGCTCTTCTCAAACCATATCCAATTAGTACTTCCAAGTGAGAATGTCTGTGAAATTGTAATTAGCCGTTCATTATTTACGTTTCCCGAATAATGAATGCCAAGTGCAAATTGTCTATTTCATCTGCTAGTGTGTCTGTTATTGTATATGCCTCACTTAGATGAAGGAAAACTGATTTAATGGAAACTTTTAAATGTGATATTGGATGATTATATCTAATAGAAAATGGCTCCCCTTTATTGATCTTTAGTGAATGTAGTCTAACCTTGACCAGGCCAGGAGAAATTGGTGAAAATCAGATGGTACTGAATGAGTAAGCGTTTCGACCCTCAATGGGTACACATTGGTGGTTAAATCGCTATCTATCTTTTCCATCATGGCTTCCAGCTGAACTTCCTCCTCTCTCTCTTTCTTCCTCTCTTTCTCTCTCCGTCTCTCTCTCTCCTCTGCTCTATAACCAACAAGATGACCTTTCTGTTTTCTCTTCCAACATACGAATAGCTGTCATCAATATCATTTTCTTTATCCCAATGTCTGCAGGTATTCTCCATAAC
>NW_021829998.1:0-5613 GCF_006345805.1 Octopus sinensis | reverse complement strand
TATATATATATATGTATATAAATATATATATATATACATTCAAAAGCATGCTTCTATGAATATCATCTGAATCATGTTAGCAAGGAAATAGACATTAAAATGATGACTATGATATTCATTATACAAACACACACACATGCACCTAATATAAACACATCTGTAAATATATTTAATATTTAATTTTCTTCTCTGGGTGCTTTCCTTGAGTGAAAGAGATAAATGACAACAGCAACAATAAGAACAACAGCACCGAACAGCTAATATTCTACACATTTCCCCACTTATTTCAAAGGTTTTATTGAACAAGATTTACATGATAAAGGTGCTGAAAGCTGCAAGGCTTTTATGTGGTTCTAAACATGTTATGACATAAAAGAGACACACGCTTGCTAAATAGATCCTTGTTTAGTTAGAAACCTTTTTCCCCTCAAAGAATCAGGAAACACAAGATGGCTCTCTACTACAGAATATTCCTAAAAACTTATCTACCTTTATGCTTTATTTTGTAGCTTGTTTTCCATCTCATTCTATCCAAAACATTTACCTCTTTTTATTATTTTGATATATTTTTATCCCCTCACTCATTCCTTCACATTTCTCTCTTTCTATCCTTTTCTTTCTCACATTCATTCCTTTCTCTTTCTCTAACACATTCCTTCTTTTCTTTTTCTTTCTTTTTTTCACACATTTTTCTTCTTTTGTTATTTCTTCCTTTGTTATTTTCTTTTCTGTCTTTTCACCTCTTACATTTCTTCTGCTCTTTCCCCGCCAGTCTCTTTTTGTTTAACTCCTTACCATTTCTAACATCATTGCAGGGATACCATGCACTCACCAATGATGGTATTATAATAATTCTGATTTTTACTATATCCTAATAGAATCTGGTTGTGATTTGTGTTGAAATCTAATAAAGAAACACAGACATAGAGCCACAAACATCAAGTCAGGATGAAGTTGTACTATGTAAAGAAAAAATTGTAGGTTTATTTTTGAGCAACACTTGTACAAGAATAGTAAGTTCGGCACAGTGGCTCATACTATGACAGCAATAACCAATATATACCACTGATGTCTTTTTACAGAAATGATTCAAAGAAACTGTGACTTCCTTTGTAATTTGGTATGTGACTGTGTGTGCTGTATTTTCTGCTATCAAAAGACAACATGTCAACAAGGTTCAGTTTAGATACTTTGAAGAAATAGCTTTGTCTTTTATGGTGGCAACATTTGGCCTTTTTGAAGCTAAAGCACTAAACTTTGAATCGCCACACATTTCTTTTTACTTTTTTTTACTTTTTTCTCTAACTCTCTCTGCAACAAAACTTACAAAAACAGTTGTTAAAATGATGGTGGTAGTAGTGACAGGAGTAACAGAGATTGGGAGGACTAATATATTTATATATTGGGAAGTTTCTCTTCCATTACATTCTATTGTCATCAACTGCCTTCTTTGTTACCCTTTCATCTATCACTCACCCACTCTCCAGCTCACCTCTGTGACAAGGAATAACATTTGGTCCTTCAGTATTTAATCACTATCATCCTTTCATTCTACCTTTCTTCCACCACTCCCATGATCCCAATGTAATGAGGGATGGCATTTAACCTCCTGTCCACATCTAGTACCCTTATAATCACTCATCTTTATACTAGCCATCACACTCTGCCATGTGACATCTTCCACTCTCACATACCTTAGTCCATCCTATTAATAGCTATCAGTTGCTATCCTACAACTACCTAGCAATTTAATCATGCTTCTTAGGTTATTTCCAAGTCAACCTCCTTATCAACTATCAGTATGTAGCTGTTTATTACTCTCTTTTCTATTACTTCTTCTCTACCATTCTCTCACTCCTATCTTTATTTCTTCCATCACATTCTCTTCTTTTCAAAGTCTCAGTCATGTTTACCTTGAAATAATGTGTAGCAAACTCTTGCATGGGACAAGATACCCTCTCTAGTACCAGTACGACACTATAAAGGGCTTAGATCATTCAATAAAATGACTAGTGTTAGGAAAGGCATTCAAAGAAAGAAACCATACAAAATAATGGAGCATGATGTAGAAGTCCAAATAGTGTAGGATGACAGAAACTTCAACTCTTGGTACAAGAACTAACTTAGCCTTAACAACCCATCCAATCCATGCCAGCAAGGAAAGCAAATATAAAAGGAGGGGCTTCATACAGAAACCTGTTCACTAGATTAACTTTTATGTGGCAGCTAATTCTGTTTGAGCTAGAACACAGGAATCTGGCCTGTTAAACTAGAAATATTCAAAGCCAAAGTTCACACAATAATTTGAGCAAGTCTCCACTGGCTTCATCCACATCAATTTCATCAGTCTAGAGGAACTTACAAATATCAAGGATACTGCTGTTGTACTAACATGTCTAATAACCCACACTTCTCAAAAAATCCTGATTCATAATTTATGAACACACAAGTACTTACAGGTTTCAGCTAAAACTCATAACTCTTTTTTATCTTGTAAAAGTTTCAGAATTTGTGAGGTACTTGAGCCATTAGTAATGTCATAATGTTACGATTTGTGACTTTAATAAACAGTGAAATGAACAAATAAAATTTTCTCAGTTTTGGAGAAAACTTAATATCAAACTTGTAAGCACTAGATCTAAGTGTATCTTCTCAAAATTATTTTATATAAAAGAAAAAAAACAGCTAAATACTCATGTGGTGAGTTGAATAGACATATATATACAGATTGACTGATAGTCAGATAAAAAGACATAACATTCATATATAATAATATATATATATATATATATATATATATATATGGAAAAAAGTCACGGTAGAAAATTCTAAAATAATTTCCCATGTTCAGATGTGTTTTAGGGGGCCGTCATTGGTAATTATTGCATGTGGCATGGGTTCATTGTGCATGGTTGTTTAGTAGATTGTTGGAATGAAAATTTCGTTGGTGACTCCTTATGGGTGGGTGGGGGGAAAGGTTGCCATGTCTATCCTGTGGGTAATCATTTTTCCTTTCTCTCTTTAAAGTTATTGTACTCCCAATATTGTATCGCTGGTGGCTTACAAAATAGGGTTAGTCCTGTATTCTTTTTTTGGTAGGGTTGGTGGTTCCGATTTTTAGACAGGTGTGCATCAGTGTTTGAGTGTTGTTTTGATTTTCTTATTTTCAGGAAAGGGTTGTTGGAGGCATGCTCTGTTTGAAAGATGGTTTCATGGTTTGAGAACCAAGAGGCACTTTTCTCCCAGTGTTGGAGGGATTTCAGTTCTTTATTACCCTCTTTCCATAGTTTGGAGATCTTCTCTTGATTGGGGCCTTGTATCATTTTACTAATTTCTTAGTTGATCTCTTCATCGGTGGATTTTACTTTATTTTCATTTGTTTGGGCCCTCAATTTTAGAAGTTCTATTTCCATTTGCATTTTTTCCACTGCCATTCTTTCCCTGAGGCGTCTTTGTGTTTCAGGTCTATCTGTAATGGCTTTGATCTGGAATTTATGTGGGAGAATTAACGGTATCCAAATGAGCCATTTTTCATATACATCCACTTTGTGGTTGTTTTGGATAATCTTCCAAAAGGCAAACTTTCTATCCCTGAGTGATTTGTTCCATTGTGGAGATTCCCAATAATTCATTAAAAAACAGTCCCTATCACTGCTATAATCCATAACGATCCACTTTTAGGTCATTTGACCATTTAACATCCTACTATTATCATACCAACTGCATTCCTTTATTATTCTCTCTTCTCTTTCTCCATCTTCTTCCTCTCCGCCACCTCCTTCCTAACCTTACTACTATTACTGTTTAGAATAACACCTATGCAAATTTTATAAACAATACATTCAAAAGAGATGTCCCAAGAATTCAATCACTACTACCATCTACAACAAGTCGCTTTCAGGGCACTTGACCATTTAACATCCTACTACTATCATGGCACTCCCTCATTTATCTCCTCCTCCTCCTCCTCCTTCTTCCATGCCAAGAATTCACAAGGACTTCGAACCCACAAGAGTAAACAAGAGAGACAGAGACAGGCAGAAACAAGAAAAACGCCCTTTGTATTTGAGTACTATGCAAATATTCTTTTAAAAAACTTTTCTTTTAATTTTTCCAAAATTTAATTGTTTTCCATACTTACAGTTGAAAAAGTTTCAGTGACTGAAACTGGTACTGAAATATATTTTATAAAATTATTTTAGCATTTTCTACCTTGACTTTTTTTTTCCATATATATCAACTCGCATGTTCCTTTTCAACCTTCTATATATGTGTGTGTGTATGTATGTATTACATGGTGGGTGAGTTAAAAGTTTACTTTATATAAAAGTATGTCTCTATACATGTACATGAATATAAATGAGAGAAAATGTGTGTCCTGCTCAACATATTTATAATGTATTGGAAAGTATGTGCATATAAATCTACAGAATATGAATGTGTTTTACATATATACACCTATATAAGATAGAAAAGTATATATCCAGGATAAAATATCATTTATGCATTGTATAAAAGTGTGAATATATGTCTGAGTATGTGAAAATGTACCTGCATATTGATACACACATTTGAAACATACATTTGATTATATTATATATATGACATATATGTATTGACATATACATGACTATTTGTAAGATATAGAGAAAAAGGAGTACATATATACATATACACACATATATATATACACACACACACACACACATATATATATATATATATACACATATATACACACGCGTATATATACACATACATATATATACACGCACGCATATATATACACATATATATATAAAAACGCATATATATACACATACATATATATATAATAATACATACATACATACATAATACATACATACATATATACATACATAATAATACATATATTATAATATATATATATACACACACATACATACATATATACATAATATATATATATATATATTATATATATAATATATATATATATACACATACATATATACATATATATACATATATATCTACATATAAGTCTTACTCTAACCATTTATTAAAACATAAAATTCTTTGCAAGTGTTAGTATATGTAATATTCATTAAATTCTACAAATTCATGTTTGAACTTATGTGTATGATATGCATACACACACGTATGAGTGTATATATGAGTTGTATATAACTGCATGTGCATAAGATGAAGAGTAAAAAGATTATTGATGTGGGCAACTGACCAAATCTAGAATTGATTTCTCTCTGAACATTTGCCCACAATTCAGCAGCTGTTCACGTAAACAAATACATGCAGGGAAAATAAACTATACATACACATATATAAACACACATATACAAGTATATATACACACAAACATATAAACATGGATATAATACATAAATGTATACACACACACACACATATGTATGTATGTTTGTGAATACATTACAATTATTTTAGACTATCAGTGACTCTGCTGGAAAATAAGAAACTTCCGTTTAAAAAGAAACACAATATTGTTAATGGTGGATGTGGTGGTGGAAGTGTTTTGGTTGATGGTGAAGGTGGTGGTTATAATGCTGGTGATGTTGGTAGTGCTGCTGGTAGTGTTATTGATGACAGTTAGTG
>NW_021829997.1:0-2500 GCF_006345805.1 Octopus sinensis | reverse complement strand
GTCTGTCTCTCTATCTATCTGCCTGGTGTTATGTATGTCTATCTGTCTGTCTATCTGTCTGTCTATCTATCTATCTATCTATCTATCTATCTATCTATCTATCTATTTATGTATGTATGTATGTATGTATGTATGTATGTATCTATGTATGTATGTATGTATGTATGTATGTATGTATGTATGTATGTATGTATCTATCTATCTATCTATTTATGTATGTATGTATGTATGTATGTATCTATCTATCTATTTATGTATGCATGTATCTATCTATCTATCTATCTATCTATCTATCTATCTATCTATCTATCTATCTATCTACCTACCTACCTATCAGTCGATCGATCTGTCTTCAAGTGCCAATAGTTATTGGTTGTTACTTTGTTTTATCGACTGCAAAACAAATGCAAAACCAACCTCTGTTAATAATGAATTCAATATGTAAGAAATTAAAAAGATAAAAACAATCAAACGCTAAATATTAAAAGAAAGTATTCGTTCAAATGCTGCCAGTGCCACAAACGACTCTATCCTCAATGTGAGTGGAATTATAATAAACGTCTGTTTGATCTAATATTCAGATAAGTTAAGGCAGCGAGCTGGCACAAACGTTAGCACGCCGGGCGAAGTGCTTAGCGGTATTTCGTCTGCCGCTACGTTCTGAGTTCAAATTCCGCCGAGGTCGACTTTGCCTTTCATCCTTTCGGGCTCGATTAAATAAGTACCAGTTATGCACTGGTGTCGATATAATCGACTTAATCCGTTTGTCTGTCCATGTTCGTCCCCTTTATGTTTAGCCCCTTGAGGGTAGTAAAGAAATAGGTATTTCGTCTGCCCCTACGTTCAAATTCCCCGCCGAGGTCGACTTGCCTTTTCATCCTTTCGGGGTCCGATTAAATAAGGTACGTCAGTTACCGCACTGGGGTTGATATAATCGACTTAATCCGTTTGTCTGTCCTTGTTCGTCCCCTCTGTGTTTAGCCCCTTGAGGGTAGTAAAGAAATAGGCATTTCGCCTGTCTTTACGTTCTGAGTTCAAATTCCACAGAGTTCAACTTTGCCGATAAATTAAATACCAGTTGGGTACTTGGTCGATCTAATCGACTGGCCCCCTACCTTCAAATTTCGGGTCATGCGCCTAGATTAGAAAAGATTTTTACTAAAAGAGCTTGTTATATGCAAAAATAGTTGCGTTTCAGACAAGTTACCTTTTCGTATTCACCAAACATTCTTTATTCTGTGCTGAAAGGTAAAGGAACGCCATGTTTAGCTTTGCCTTCATCCTTCTTGGATGGAGAAAAATAAAGTACTTGCTTCTTAATCCTTTCGGTGTCGATAAATTAAGTACCAGTTGCGGACTGGAGTTGATCTAATCAACTGGCTCCCTCCAAAAATTTTCGGGTCTTCTGCATAGAGTAGGAAAGAATATTTATATAACGCAAGGGCGGTCAGCTGGCCGAATCGTTAGCACGCCGTAAAAAATACTGAGCGGCATTTAGCTCGTCAAACGTTCTGAGTTCAAATGTTGCCGAGGCCGATTTTGCCATTTATCATTTCGGTCTTGATAAAACAGTTGCTAGTTGAGAACTGGGGTCAATGTAATCGAAGTATACGGTCCCCTAAAATTGCTGCCCCTGTACCAAAATGTGGAACCGTTACTTATAGAATGTATCCCGTGAAGGCGCATGGCCAAGAGGGTAGGGTGTTTCAAGATTAGGGTTTCGGCACCCACCTGACGTGTTCTGTTGTTGAGCAGGTAACTTCATTTCGCGTTGCTCCATTTCACTCACCTGTAAATCGGTAATCTTGTGATGGATTCACCTGTTCAGTGGGAATGTTGGTCTACCCGCCTAACCAGCGTGGTGGCAACATTCAGAAATTACAACAATGCGAGAAAGCGCATTGTGACGAGCGGTGTATAGCAACATTCCGATTTTTTTTTCGATACAGAGATACAGTAATCGAGATGTGAATGGAATTATAATAGAAGACTAAGACTCACTTTATCTTTAATCATCCGGGGTCGATTAAAATGAAGTACGCGGGTACATCTGGCATTCCTATCAGGTACCCTAGATGTGAATGGAATTATTATAGAAGACTAACACTACAGTTCTGTATTTAAGAGATGAGCCTGTCCCTTTGCGGGAAATAAAAAAATCAATTTAAGAGATGAGGAATTATGTACATTATTTACATTTGACGGATATTTCTCTTCAACTTGTTTGTTGTTAACACAACGTTTCGGCTGATGTACCCTACAACTTTCATCAATGAAGATCTGCCCTCCAATGGTTAGGATTCAGAAGTGCACAATAATGGTTTCAGTGAAGACAATCTGAGGTGGGAATATGTTGAATGCAATCATAATTAATTAATTGATCATCTTGTATTTCCTTTTACCGAAAGACAGCAACATTTCTACACCCCCTCGCATATACATATATATATATATATGCATGTGTTATATATATATATGCCTGTCTGTCTGTCTTTCTGTC
>NW_021829996.1:0-5556 GCF_006345805.1 Octopus sinensis | reverse complement strand
CATATTACTGACGTGCCTAAATTTCATTATATATTACGCTATTTCTTACATAATCTCAAGTACCCCATATATTCATATCAGGGACGTCCCTAAATTTCATAATATATTACGCAATTACTTACATAATGTCAAGTACCCCATAATTTCATATCACGGACGTCCCTAAATTTCATAATATATTACGCAATTACTTACATAATCTCAAGTACCCCATATATTCATATCAGGGACGTCCCTAAATTTCATAATATATTACGCAATCGCTCGATACTTCTCTGAAGTTGGCCGCTGAAAAAATCCTAAACATATCCTTTGATGACGCTGGTTGGACTTGCTGCAAATTACCTCTACGCCTTGGCGGAGTTGGACTCCGTTCACCTCTGGACATGGCTCTTCCTGCATTCCTTTCCTCACGTGCGAGCTCCCAAGCCCTCATCACCCAAATCCTACGTAACTCTCGCGGATTGGAAGAGGACCGGGTTTTCTCTGGAGCTTGCGAATTCTGGAAGGGATCTGGATTGGCCATTCCATCTAACATTTCACGCCAATGGGAATGGGATGATATCTCCAGCAAAGCTAAAATGGAAGCAATCAGACCTACATTGGATCAGCATCGCCTCGCTTGTTTCGGTGCCGCTGCCAGACCTGAAAGTGGAGCGTGGCTTAATGCCCTCCCTTGCTCCCAATCTGGAACCCTTCTCGATAATGACTGTGTGAGGATTGGCGTAGCAATGCGCTTGGGACTTAATGTCTGTTCGGGGGGCCAATGCCGATGTGGGAGTAAAGTCGATACCAAAGGACTACATCCCCTGTCATGCAGAAGGAGTGCTGGCCGTGCTCCCAGACACTCCGCTATCAACGAGACTATTTCGGCTGCGTTACAAGCAGCTGGATTCCCGACAGAACTGGAACCAGTTGGGCTTGACCGTGGAGACGGTAAACGCCCAGATGGAGTCACCATTTTCCCGTGGAGTAATGGGAAATGCCTCGCGTGGGACTCCACGTGCACAGACACCTTCTCAAAGACCAATATAGTTGACTCCGCGATCAGTCCAGGCTCAGCCGCTGAGAAGGCTGAGGTACATAAAGGTCAGAAATATTCCAACCTGCTGGACAACTTTATCTTCTCCCCAATATCTGTAGAAACCTCCGGGGCCATGAGCCAAAAATCGTTTGAACTCGTCGTTAAAATCGGGAATCTGATCTCGAGAAGACGGAGAGAGCCTCGGGAGAAGCAATGGTTGTTCCAAAGAATATCCATTGCGATCCTGAGGGGCAACGTCTTCTCGATCATCAGCAGCTTAAGATTATGATAATCATTTTTTTTGTGTTTTATTTTCAAAAAAAAAAATATTACGCAATTTCTTACATAATCTCAAGTACTCCCCATATATTCATATCACAGGCGTCCCTAAATTTCCTAATATATTACGCAATTACTTACATAATCTCAAGTACCCCATAATTTCATATCACGGACGTCCCTAAATTTCATAATATATTACGCAATTTCTTACATAATCTCAAGTACCCCATATATTCATATCACAGGCGTCCCTAAATTTCATAATATATTACGCAATTACTTACATAAACTCAAGTACCCCATAATTTCATATCACGGACGTCCCTAAATTTCATAATATATTACGCAATTTCTTACATAATCTCAAGTACTCCCCATATATTCATATCACAGGTGTACCTAAATTTCCTAATATATTACGCAATTACTTACATAATCTCAAGTACCCCATATATTCATATCACATGCGTCCCTAAATTTCATAATATATTACGCAATTACTTACATAATCTCAAGTACCCCATATATTAATATCAGGGACGTCCCTAAATTTCATAATATATTACGCAATTACTTACATAATCTCAAGTACCCCATATATTCATATCAGGGACGTCCCTAAATTTCATAATATATTACGCAATTTCTTACATAATCTCAAGTACCCCATATATTCATATCACGGACGTCCCTAAATTTCATAATATATTACGCAATTACTTACATAAACTCAAGTACCCCATAATTTCATATCACGGACGTCCCTAAATTTCATAATATATTACGCAATTTCTTACATAATCTCAAGTACTCCCCATATATTCATATCACAGGCGTACCTAAATTTCCTAATATATTACGCAATTACTTACATAATCTCAAGTACCCCATATATTCATATCACATGCGTCCCTAAATTTCATAATATATTACGCAATTACTTACATAATCTCAAGTACCCCATATATTCATATCAGGGACGTCCCTAAATTTCATAATATATTACGCAATTACTTACATAATCTCAAGTACCCCATATATTCATATCAGGGACGTCCCTAAATTTCATAATATATTACTCAATTTCTTACATAATCTCAAGTACCCCATATATTCATATCACAGGCGTCCCTAAATTTCATAATATATTACGCAATTACTTACATAATCTCAAGTACCCCATAATTTCATATCACATGCGTCCCTAAATTTCCTAATATATTACGCAATTTCTTACATAATCTCAAGTACCCCATAATTTCATATCAGTGACGTGCCTAAATTTCATTATATATTACGCAATTTCTTACATAATCTCAAGTACTCCCCATATATTCATATCACATGCGTCCCTAAATTTCCTAATGTATTACGCAATTTCTTACATAATCTCAAGTACCCCATAATTTCATATCACGGACGTGCCTAAATTTCATAATATATTACGCAATTTCTTACATAATCTCAAGTACTCCCCATATATTCATATCACATGCGTCCCTAAATTTCCTAATATATTACGCAATTTCTTACATAATCTCAAATACCCCATAATTTCATATCACTGACGTGCCTAAATTTCATTATATATTACGCAATTTCTTACATAATCTCAAGTACTCCCCATATATTCATATCAGTGCCGTGCCTAAATTTCATTATATATTACGCAATTTCTTACATAATCTCAAGTACTCCCCATATATTCATATCACGGACGTCCCTAAATTTCCTAATATATTACGCAATTACTTACATAATCTCAAGTACCCCATAATTTCATGTCACTGACGTGCCTAAATTTCATTATATATTACGCAATTTATTACATAATCTCAAGTACTCTCCATATATTCATATCAGTGCCGTGCCTAAATTTCATTATATATTACGCAATTTATTACATAATCTCAAGTACTCTCCATATATTCATATCAGTGCCGTGCCTAAATTTCATTATATATTACGCAATTTCTTACATAATCTCAAGTACTCCCCATATATTCATATCACAGGCGTCCCTAAATTTCCTAATATATTACGCAATTACTTACATAATCTCAAGTACCCCATAATTTCATATCACGGACGTCCCTAAATTTCATAATATATTACGCAATTTCTTACATAATCTCAAGTACTCCCCATATATTCATATCACAGGCGTCCCTAAATTTCCTAATATATTACGCAATTACTTACATAATCTCAGTACCCCATAATTTCATATCACGGACGTGCCTAAATTTCATTATTTATTACGCAATTTCTTACATAATCTCAAGTACTCCCCATATATTCATATCACAGGCGTACCTAAATTTCCTAATATATTACGCAATTTCTTACATAATCTCAAGTACTCTCCATATATTCATATCAGTGCCGTGCCTAAATTTCATTATATATTACGCAATTTATTACATATTCTCAAGTACTCTCCATATATTCATATCAGTGCCGTGCCTAAATTTCATTATATATTTCGCAATTTCTTACATAATCTCAAGTACTCCCCATATATTCATATCACAGGCGTCCCTAAATTTCCTAATATATTACGCAATTACTTACATAATCTCAAGTACCCCATAATTTCATATCACGGACGTCCCTAAATTTCATAATATATTACGCAATTTCTTACATAATCTCAAGTACTCCCCATATATTCATATCACAGGCGTCCCTAAATTTCCTAATATATTACGCAATTACTTACATAATCTCAGTACCGCATAATTTCATATCACGGACGTGGCTAAATTTCATTATTTATAACGCAATTTCTTACATAATCTCAAGTACTCCCCATATATTCATATCACAGGCGTCCCTAAATTTCATAATATATTACGCAATTTCTTACATAATCTCATGTACTCCCCATATATTCATATCACATGCGTCCCTAAATTTCCTAATATATTACGCAATTTCATACATAATCTCAAGTACCCTATAATTTCATATCACTGACGTGCCTAAATTTCATTATATATTACGCAATTTCTTACATAATCTCAAGTACTCCCCATATATTCATATCACATGCGTCCCTAAATTTCATAATATATTACGCAATTACTTACATAATCTCAAGTACCCCATAATTTCATATCACGGACGTCTCTAAATTTCATAATATATTACGCAATTTATTACATATTCTCAAGTACTCTCCATATATTCATATCAGTGCCGCGCCTATATTTCATTATATATTACGCAATTTATTACATAATCTCAAGTACCCCATATATTAATATCAGGGACGTCCCTAAATTTCATAATATATTACGCAATTACTTACATAATCTCAAGTACCCCATATATTCATATCAGGACGTCCCTAAATTTAATAATATATTACGCAATTTCTTACATAAGTACAAGACCCCATATATTCATATCACAGGCGTCCTAAATTCATAATTATATGCAATTACTTACATAATCTCAAGTACTCCCCATATAATTCATATCACATGCGTCCTAAAATTTCCTAATATATTACGCAATTTCTTACATAATCTCAAATATCCCATAATTTCATATCATGACGTGCCTAAATTTCATTATATATTACGCAACTTTCTTACATAATCTCAAGACTCCAATATAGTCATATCAGTTCCGTGCCTAAATTTCATTATATATACGCAATTCCTACATAATCTCAAGTACTCCCCATATATTCATATCGGTGCCGTGCCTAAATTGCATTATATATATAAATTTCTTACATAATCTCAAGTACTCCCATATATTCATATCACGGACGTCCCTAAATTTCCTAAAATATTACGCAATTACTTACATAATCTCAAGTACCCCATAATTTCATGTCATGACGTGCCTAAATTTCATTATATATTACGCAATTTATTACATAATCTCAAGACTCTCTCCATATATTCATATCAGTGCCGTGCCTAAATTTCATTATATATTACGCAATTATTACATAATCTCAAGTACTCTCCATAATTATTATCAGTGCCGTGCCTAAATTTCATATATATTTCGCAATTTCTTACATAATCTCAAGTACTCCCCATATATTCATATCAAAGGCGTCCCTAAATTTCCTAATAATTACGCAATTACTTACATAATCTCAAGTACCCCATAATTTCATATCACGGACGTCCCTAAATTTCATAATATACTAGCTCGGCAGCTCGCTTCGCTCACCGCGACCTAGCTCCTGCGGAGGGCCTGTTTCATCAAACAACTATAAGTTTATG
>NW_021829995.1:0-5264 GCF_006345805.1 Octopus sinensis | reverse complement strand
GGAAAACTAAGCTGTGAGCATTAGATTTCTTGAAAAAGGAACGAATGTAACGCAACAGAGACGAATATAAATACAAAAAAAAAAGAAAAAAAAAGAAAAACAAGAAGGTTAATAACAGGAATAACAGCAGGTGTCTTACACTTTAGACAAAATGAGACAAATATAACTTATATATATATATATATATATATATATAAGAGTACAGGACCACCACAAATAGACGTAGATCTCACGAGAAACGAAAACGTAAAAACGTACCTACGTACCTACATCTACAGTGTATATACATGCATATATATATATATATATATATAATATATATATAGTATATATAAAGTACAGAGTACAGAACACCACAAATTGATGTAGAACTCAACGAGAACGAAAACGTAAAAACAACATGGAAACGGACTTTTTTTAACAACGAAAAAACAGAGTACAAGACAAACAATACAAGGAAAATTCCCCTTCATCAGCTGTCCCTAGTTCGACTCCATGCGTGTTTCGAAGGTAAGGACAGAACACGACCCGCCGAACCAGCCCTTCCTTTGCAGAGGGGTAAAAACAAGGAAATAAAAAAAATGTGACAAAAACAGGACGTAAAAGCAATACAATTAAAAATACAAATAAAAAACAAATACATTTGTACTGTATTTTTTTGTATTTATATTTTTATACATAACAAAGTAAAGTTGTAAGATACCGCATGAGTGGAAATATATATGAAAGAAGGTTTGAAAATGCAATTTTAAGATGTTTATTCACTTGACCGGTTTCACTTTTTTAGAAAATATTGTCAAAAGTAAAATGTAAAGCTTTGTATAAGCTTTGTTGTGCTAAGTACTGGTTGTCACAAAATATTACAATACATATATACAGTCTTTGAGAATAATAAAATGTTTAAAACAGTTTACAAGAAATTAAGAAATTGTTGTTTTGTGCCCCAATATTTCCATAGATTTCAGATCACAATTGCCTAATGAATCACCTCAGGGTTCACAAAGAATAAATATTCTAAGGTGATCGTACACAGCGATGAAGGACCAATTTCATACACAAACACGTCTATCCCCCACACACCCACATACACATACAAGCACACGTAAGAATCCCCCCTACACAAAACACACTGATACGCATACACATATACACATAAATACACACATATGTATATGCATATATATATATAGACACACACATATACACATATATGTACACACATGAATATATGTTTCTTTATTACCCACAAGGGGCTAAATATAGAGGGGACAAACAAGAACAGACAGACGGATTAAGTCGATTATATCGACCCCAGTGCGAAACTGGTACTTTATTTACCGTCCCCGAAAGGATGAAAGGCAAAGTCGACCCCGGCGGAATTTGAACTCAGAACGTAACGGCAGACGAAATACCTATTTCCTTTACTACCCACAAGGGGCTAAACACAGAGGGGACAAACAAGGACAGACAAAGGGATTAAGTCGATTGCATCGACCCCAGTGCGAAACTGGTACTTTATTTATCGACCCCGAAAGGATGAAAGGCAAAGTCGACCTCGGCGGAATTTGAACCCAGAACGTAACGGCAGACGAAATACGGCTACGCATTTCGCCCGGCGTGCTAACGTTTCTGCCAGCTCTCCGCCCTATAGATATAGACACACACATATACACATATATGTACACACATGAATATAGCCACGCATACACACACACACAGGTACATGTGCACTGTATCCTTATTCTATTATAGCGTGTCCTCATTGTATTCGAGGTCGTTCTGCCAGTGTTGGCCTAATAAGTCATCTCCGGACACACAAAGAGCAAAGCTGCTAATCTGGTCATCACCAAAAGCATGAAGGGCGAACGTTGTGTCCAACCTTATCTCAAGTACAACAGGGGTGTGTTTATGAACATGTGTGAGATGGCGTGCGCGTGTGTCGTGTGTGTGTGTGTGTGTGTGCGTGTGCATGTGTGTGTATGACTATGCACGTGTGTATGTGTGCGTATGTGTGTGCATTTGTATATGTGTATGTATGTGTGCGTATGTGTGTGCATTTGTATGCGTGTGTGTATGTGTGCGTATGTGTGTGCATTTGTATGCGTGTGTGTATGTGTGTGCATTTGTATGTGTGTGTGTATGTGTGAGTATGTGTGTGCATTTGTATATGTGTGTGTATGTGTGCGTATGTGTGTGCATTTGTATATGTGTGTATGTGTGTGCATTTGTATGCGTGTGTGTATGTGTGCGTATGTGTGTGCATTTGTATGCGTGTGTGTATGTGTGCGTATATGTGTGCATTTGTATGCGTGTGTGTATGTGTGCGTATGTGTGTGCATTTGTATGTGTGCGTATGTGTGTGCATTTGTATGCGTGTGTGTATGTGTGCGTATGTGTGTGCATTTGTATATGTGTGTGTATGTGTGCGTATGTGTGTGCATTTGTATGCGTGTGTGTATGTGTGCGTATGTGTGTGCATTTGTATATGTGTGTATATGTGTGCGTATGTGTGTGCATTTGTATATGTGTGTGTATGTGTGCGTATGTGTGTGCATTTGTATGCGTGTGTGTATGTGTGCGTATGTGTGTGCATTTGTATATGTGTGTATGTGTGCGTATGCGTGTGCATTTGTATATGTGTGTGTATGTGTGCGTATGTGTGTGCATTTGTATGCGTGTGTGTATGTGTGTGCATTTGTATATGTGTGTATGTGTGCGTATGCGTGTGCATTTGTATATGTGTGTGTATGTGTGCGTATGTGTGTGCATTTGTATGCGTGTGTGTATGTGTGCGTATGTGTGTGCATTTGTATATGTGTGTACATGTGTGCGTATGCGTGTGCTAACGTTTCTGCCAGCTCACCGCCTTATATATGTGTGTGTATATATGTGCGTGTATGTTTATGTGTATTTGTGTATGTGTGCGCGCATGTGTGTGTATGAATAAGCACGTGTGTATGTGTGTATGTGTATGTGTGCGTATGATTGCCTGCATGTGTGTGTATGTTTATGCGTGTATGTGTGAGTCTGTGTCTGTGTATATACTCTTTTACTTGCTTCAGACATCTGGCTGCGGCCATGCTGGAGCACCGCCTTTAATCGAGCAACTCGACCCCCGGGACTTATTCTTTTTGTAAGCCCAGTACTTATTCTATCGGTCCCTTTTTGCCGAACCGCTAAGTGACGGGGACATAAACACACCAGCATCGGTTGTCAAGCAATGCTAGAGGGACAAACACAGACACACAAACATACATATATATACATATATATATATACATATATATATATATATATACGACAGGCTTCTTTCAGTTTCCGTCTACCAAATCCACTCACAAGGCCTTGGTCGGTCCGGGGACTATAGCAGAAGACACATGCCCAAGGTGCCACGCAGTGGGACTGAACCCGGAACCATGTGGTTTGTTAGCAAGCTACTTACCACGCAGCCACTCCTGCGCCTATGTGTATGTGCGTATATGTGGCCGCGGGGGGGGGCGAGAGGTATGGGTGCGTGAGCGTGCAGAAACACGTGATTCTTTAGTCTTATCTTCTCTCAATGGCTCCAAGCATTGATTGCTTCTTCCAGGCAGGTATTTCTTTTATCGATCCACATATTATCGGGTGGCTAAGTTACCTTTCTGGCATAACACCCGATTCTCTTAGTCTCATTTATTTATTTATTTATTATTTATTTTTTTTTTTTATCAGAGGATGACAAACGGATACGCCAATAGGCACACACACACATACATACATACATACACATACACACGTGCATGTGTGCATACATGATGATGATAATGATGATGATGATGATGATGATGATGATGATGATGACGACGATGATGATGATGATGATGATGATGATGATGATGATGATGATGACGACGATGATGATGATGATGACGACAATGATGATGATGATGATGAAGATGATAATGATGACGACGATGATGATGATGATGATGATGATGATGATGATGACGACGATGACGTAGATGACGAGGATGACGATGATGATGATGATGGTGATGATGATGATGACAATGATGATGATGATAATGATGATGATGGTGATGACGACGATGACGATGATGACGATGGTGATGATGACGACGACGCCGATGACGATGATGATGATGACGACAATGATGATGATGATAACGATGATGATGATGATGACGAAACTTACATACATACATACATACATACACATACATGTATGTGTACTCGCATCCACGCGTGTTTCTAGCCATGACGATGCCTGTATTACATATTGCTTAATACATGCATAGTGAAGGCGTATGGCTTTGTGATTAGGGCATTCGGATCACGATCGTCAGGTCGGGAGTTCAATTCCCAGCGAAGCGTTGTGTCCTTGAGCAAGACACTTTATTTCACGATCCTCCAGTCCATTCATCTGGCAAAAATGAGTGGTACCTGCATTTCAAAGGGCCGGCCTTGTCACGCACTGTGTCGCGCTCAATCTCCCTGGGAACTACGTTAAGGGTAAACCTGTCTGTGGAGTACTCAGCCACTTGCACGTAAATTTCACGAGCAAGCTGTTCCTTTGATCGTATCAGCTAGGACCCTCGTCGTCGTAACCGACGGAGTGCTCTTTTTTTATATATGTATACATTTGTACACACACACACACACACACACACACATATATATATTATATATATATATATTACATTATCGTCTCTGACAGCGCCTCGCTTAGGGTTCGTTTTCGATTCGTCGGTCGTTCCATCTCTTGTCCTCCATTTTAATTCTTATATATATATATATATATATTTATATATATATATATACATATACATACATATATGTGTGTTATATATATATATATATATATATATATCTGTGTGTGTGTGTGTGTGTGGTGTGTATCTATATATTATATGTATGTATAGTTATAATTCAGACACATGTAGAAGCTGTATATATGAATGTTTATACATACTTATGTATCTGTGTATGTGTGTGTAGACATGTATATAGATATACACGTACACACACACATACAGACATATAAGTATATATATATATATATATATATTATATATATATATATATATACTTACACGCACACACACATATATGTATACACACGTATATAGATACATACATGCACATATATACACACACATACATGTATACATATACACAGAAACATATACATATATGTATACATGCACACACACACAACAACACACACATTCAGATACACACACGCACGTATTTATATACATTAG
>NW_021829994.1:0-2500 GCF_006345805.1 Octopus sinensis | reverse complement strand
ATAACAGAGGAATTTTTCATGGGTCAGAGTGAGTGTTAAATGTTGCATGTCTTGTAATCAGACACGCTGGGTGTTAAAACAGGGTATTTACTGGGTAGTTTCATAGGGTGTATTAAATGTTTTGTATTTAGTAATGTGAACTTCAACGAATCATATTTTTACATGTATATACTGCCTTGTGTTTAAATAACAGTGTATAGTGTGTATATATTCAGCATGCTGTTTAAATGGCTGTGTATATTGTACTTTTATTATATTTATAAACACTGCAGCAGAAATGTAAAAGTAATCGAAATATGAACGAGCATAGTTTTACCACACCCTGTCTAAAGCAATCTAGTGTGTATGTGTGTGTGTGAGTGTGTGTGTGTGTATGTGTGTGTAGAAAGAAATGAGATAAGATTTTATGTTTAGTCAATGTATTCTTACACGGGTTTCATTAATGAAAATGTCTATTTTTATCAAGTGATATAATTTGTTAGTTCACAATCAAATTATATCATCAAATCATCAGAGATTTTATTAAAAAAAAATTAAACTACCTGAAGCCATTCTATATCTGATTGACAGATACCTTG
Organism: Octopus sinensis; assembly: GCF_006345805.1. Classification (NCBI taxonomy): domain Eukaryota; kingdom Metazoa; phylum Mollusca; class Cephalopoda; order Octopoda; family Octopodidae; genus Octopus; species Octopus sinensis. The sequence goes on along the minus strand of NW_021829994.1, from coordinate 1,922 downwards.
TTTCTAAAGAAACTTCCCCCACCCATGTATATATTTGTAAGCATATATGTTTGCATATATGTAAATGTATGTATATATGTGTGCATATACATATATATATACACATACATGCACACACACACACACACACACACACACACACACACACACACACACACACATACAAACAAAGAGAGAGTAAATACTATTTGCCAAGAGTACTGTTACTGAATGTTTCTTGTTGAGAGATTTGCAAATAGAAATGTTATATATGTGTTTGTGTATACAGGGTGTGGTGAATATATAGTTGTCAATTTATGCAGAAATGAAAATTACACTGACATCTTATTTTAACAAATATATTTACCAAAATTACATAAAAATATCTTGAAATATTAAAGAGTAAATCTATTCAATAAAATCGCCGTTGGCCTCCAGACGACTTCAGAATCTTTTACAACTCTTCTGGATGATCTCCTTGTTTAAGTTGTTGAATGCTGCCATAATCTTTGCCTTCAGTTTATCTTTGGTGTTACAAGGAGTTTTATTGGTCTCTCATTCAACTGCACCCTACATATAATAATTAAGGGGTTTGCAGTCTTGTGGGGGTTGGCCAGATGTTAGGGGCAATTTGATCGCAGAAACTGTCTGACAGCCAAAACTGGGTTCTCCTGCTTGTGTGACATGGTGCAGAGTCCTGTTGCAAACATAAGGTCTTCCAGCAGCGACCCTCTTGATCTAGGGCAGCATTACCTGCTCCAGGCACTTGATGTAGGCCTCTGTGTTGAGTGTGAGGCCATATGGGAAGAGGAATAGAGGCATAACATTGCTATCACTAGTGATTACTCCAAACATAATGATGTTGACTGGATGTTTGATTTTTATCACTCTTGGCACATGATTTGGGGACATGGTGAGCCAATGGTTGTTGTTTTGTGTGTTCACCATCTATTCATATTGGAAGCTTCCAGCATGAATGCCAAGCAGTATAGCATGTCATTTCCGAATTTCTGGCAGAGTGAATTGCATCATGGTGCTGTTTTTCCCACAGATGGTGCCCAACTGACCCAACTACACTGTGTAGTTGACAAAATCAAAAACAAACAATGTGCATGCATGAAATTGAAAATATAAAATGGCAACAATTTACCCATCGCACCTTGCATACAAACACACACACAGAGTTTTATTAAAGCCAAAGAAAAGACAGTAGTGATAATACAGACTAATCTGTATTCTCACTGCTATCCAATGAACAGTTGGTTAAACCCTGAGTAACAGTTCATGGATTTTTGTTTGCTTTTTCTCAGCTTTAATAAAATAACATTTTACTTTGCCTTTCTTATTTGAGTAATATCTTCTTCACCTTGTTTTGCAAATATGTGCTCCCTTGTATGTGTGTGTATACATGCATATATATATATGTGATATATATATATATATATATATTATCTATATAGCTAGGATATATATATATATTGTGTGTGTGGTGTGTGCATGTGTATATATAGATATATATATATATATATGTGTGTGTGTGATATATATGTATATATATATATATATATATATATGTATGTGTGTGTGTGTGATATATATATATATGAGAAATTATGTTCACAACACTAAAGAGAAAATTGTCTTGTTAAAGACAGTGATTTGATAATTGTAGAGAAAGAAAGAATAGCAACAGTAGTGTGAAGGAGTTAGCAATTGCAGGTAGAGAGATATGAATAGGATAGAGAATATTTGGGAGAATTGGTTAGCAACACCAAATAAGCAGGTAGCAACACCAAGAAAACCATCTGATAGAGAACAGAGAATTGATTTTAAGTGGCTGAATAATCAGTTAACTATAGGGATTTGTTGCAAGTTCTTTCTTCTTTCATTCTGGTTTTTCATTTCAAGAAATCCAACTTCTATTCCATCACAAATTTTTGCCT
>NW_021829992.1:0-5464 GCF_006345805.1 Octopus sinensis | reverse complement strand
CAGATAAATATAGATAGACAGACAGACAGACGGACAGATAGATAAATAGATAGATAGATAGATAGATAGATAGATAGATAGATAGATAGATAGATAGATAGATAGATAGATAGATAGATAGATAGATAGATAGATAGATAGATAGATAGATGGGATTGTACTGTTGATCTGTTCAGGCACACCTGAGTAGTGAAACAAATGCAAGCCATCCCTAGCCTGAACATTTATAGGAAAAAAATATGAATCGTAAAACGACGAAACTTTTAAACACTATATCGTTTATGTAACTACATAAAATTCTGAAATAAACTGCTTATGGTCAGTAATTGTCCAATTCTGGATTAAGCAATGAAAAATTTGAGAAATTTTAGATATGATTTAGCAGCGCTGATTTCAAAGCAAAATCGGAAATCGTTGTAATTACTGTGTAAGACTACAGCTTCTTGTGTAGTAATTATCCAATAGACAGTACTAAGAAAATGGACATATATATATTATATATATATATATTAATATATATATATATATATATCTATATATATATATATATGTATGTATGTATGTATGTTTATGTATGTATGTATGTATGTATGTATGTCTTTCTGTGTTTTTCTCCTTTTTTTCTCTCCTTGTTTCTTTCTGGTGTTCCTTTCTGTGAAAGAGCGTAGGCTCGAAACGTTAAAGACTTTTTCAGTTCCCGAGCGTTATACTAATACATCTGTTTTGTTTTTTCATTCCTGTCCTTCGTCTTTCGTTGTTTGTTTTTTTTTTTTCGTGAATTACCCGGCTATTTATATATATATATATATATATATATATATATATATATATATATATATCTATATATATATATATATATATAGTATGTTATGGCAAGAATTAGAACTATTGACTACAAATGTTCACGAAGAAGCGCAAAGATTCAGTTTTATAAGAAACATTTGTGCAAAGACATTCTCGAGACATTCTTACAAAAGATTTGAAAGCATTCAAGAGAGTAACACTTTTGGGTAAAAATGGGCTTTGTACTTACAAAAAGAATAATAATATTCTTTATATTTTTGTTTATTAGTCATTAATGTAGAACTCTTTAACATTGTACATACTTAGGTAGGGGAAATTTTATGTTTTACCAATGGCCTTTGTAGCATACAAGAATTAAAATCCAGTTGCAATTTTCAATTTAGAAGTTATTTTCAGCTTTCTGACATTAGTTACGAAGAAAGAAACTGATTATCTTTACAGGTACTTCTTTAATCAGTTATTCGAGATGTTTAAAAACTTTCATACTTTAGAATTTCAAACTATACAAATTTGGTTTCTAAGTACCTAATAACTCTCAAAAGAAAAGGCTAGACGGAGTGAACAAACTAGTCATTGATTCAAAAAGACTCAAAAAGCTGAATCTACAGGGGAGTAGCAGTAATAAAAATCTATATAAAACTGATTTCTAACAATGACACATGGCTGCAAATGTTGCAGAAGAAGATACAGTCGTTAAGTAATTTGGTGGTACTTTGTGATAAACAGATAATTCGTCCAACTCCCGAGATAAAATAATAATAACTTATAGTAATGATGATGATGATGATGATGATGATGATGATGATGACAATGATGATGACGACGATGATGATGATATTTTCGGCACCCAACAGATGCAGCATAAAATACATAAAAAACAAAACAAAATGGAAGTCACTCTTTTTTTAGGTGGGGGGCGGAATAGCATGCATCTCTTACAAAATGGTCTACACACAAACAAACGTTCTAGCAAACAAACAAACAAACAAACAAATAAGCAGACAAACAAAACTGCAATAGTAGCAGTAGTAGTAGTAGTAGTAAAAAAAGGGAATGAAATGAAAAAAAGTTCCTTACCTGTCACGTAATGGATCGCTTCGTTGTTTTGTAGCCATTGTGTATAAGGGTTATCGGCAACATCATAATAGAGAGGGGTGACCGGTGTCACAGAAATATCCTGAAGGTCTGGTATGTTCCCGTTGACCATGCTGCTACCGCTACAGTTGACCAGTACATTTGTACTGTTGTGATTACTATTACTGTTGCTGTTGTTATCGATGATATTGATGTTGTTGTTGTTATGGTTGGTGTTGTTATTGGTACTGCTGTTGCTGTTGTTATTGTTGTTGCTAGTGGTGTTGCTTGCAGTTGTTGTGTTTGCGTTTGTGGTGCCGATGTTTGTTGTGCAACCGTTTGCTGTGTTGTTTGGCGTTGGTGTTGGTGTTGTTGTTACAGTACTTGTTGTGGTGCTTGTAATGTTATGAGTCGTACTGTTGCAGTTGTTATGACTGGTTCGATTTGAAGTTGTACAGTTATTATTATTATTATTACTACTGTTGTTATTACTGTTATTATTACTATTAGTGTTATTATTACTATTATTATTTCTACTACTGTTATTACTACAATTATTGCTGTTATTGTTATTGTTATTGTTTACGGGTGTTGTTGCATTATTGCTGTTGTTATCATTGTTGTTATTATTAACAGCTGCAAGGTGAGTCCGGGTATTAATGGCGGCTGTCGAGTTTCCACCTATTTGCTTTTGTTGTTGTTGCTGTTGTTGTTGTTGTCTGTGTGAGTTGTGTTGTTGGTGATGGGGGTGGTGAAGGTTGTTACTGTTGTTGTTGTGATGATGGTGATGATGGTGATTGTGATGGTGGAGTGGATGGCCGGTGGAAAGAGCAGCGGCGGCGGCGACGGCCGAAGCGGGTAGCGTGGGGCTGTTGTTAAGGGAGAGGTGATGCGAATGGTGGTGTGGATGCGAATGGTGGTGGTGGTTGTGTTGTGGATGGTGAAGAGAGTGATGATGTTGCTGTTGTTGTTGCTGCTGCTGCTGTTGATGTTGATGGTGATGATGATGGTGGTGGTGCTGTTGCTGTTGTTGCTGATGAAGATGATGATGATTATGTAACATAGATGTCGTCTCGGAATTCATCAAAACTGAATCTGCCGCTCCACGTCTACCACCAACACCATCACCTCCACCGCCACTGCCGCCGCCGCCGCCGCCGCCATCACCACCATTACTATCTCCTCCTCCTCCACCACCACCACCACCACCACCGCCGCCGCCACCTCCGACGGCACCAATGCCACTCACGCCACCGAGAACACTACCATCGAGTCCGCCGTCGACAGCGACGCCGCCGCCGCCGCCGTTGCTTCCATCACAACTAACAACGATGCTACCATCGCCGCCGCCGCCACCGCCACCGCCACCTCCGCCGCCGCCTACGATGCCGAGTGAGGGAAGCGAAAGTAGTGGAGGTGGCGGGGGGTGCGGGGGTGGATGCGGAGGAGGTGGAGCAGAGTTCGATTTCGCCTCAGGTAAATCCAGAATGTCTTTTACGGTGAAACTGCTGGTTCGAACAGCACTGACGGCGGAGGTCATAGCTAATTGCGATTCCATTATCTCTCTGCAGGCAGGCAGGCAGGCAGGCAGGCAGGCAGACAGGCGAACAGACCAGCTGACAAACAGACAGACAGACCAGCAGCCGGAACAGGTGAGATGTGTGTAAGAGAATGAAGCGCCGCCTGCGTGTGTAAGCGAGAAATACGTGAATACGTAAACTGAGAGAGATTTCAAAAATAAAAAAATAAATAAATAAATAATCAAAATATTAATAATAATAATAATGATAATAATAACAACACTAATAAATTGACTATTACTATGACTACTGCTATAATCACCACCACCGCCTCCGCCCGCGCCGCTGCCTCTACATCCACAACAACAACAATAACTACAACTACTACTACTACTACTACTATTACTACTACAACTATTTCTATAAACTATTAATAAAAAAAATGATAATGATAATAATTTGCAGACCCCTTCAAAACACTCATGTTCTTGATAGTAAGTGCGTCGCTTGAAAAATGGGGACACTCAAAAGCTTTAAGCGCGTTTGGGGTCGACAGTAAAAGTAGAATGTAAGAAGAACAGCGTGGCAATGGGTGGTAACGATTAATTGAACGGACTGGACATTGCTATTGGCCAACCAGCAGTACCACGTTGTCTAAGACACGCCTCATACACCGCCTTATCATTGGTCGTGAGAAATAACGTTAGTGAGTGAGATGGAAGCGTGTGTACGTGTGACTTGACTGGTGTTATTATGTATATGGTGTGGTTGCTCGTGTGTGTGTGTGTGTATGTGTATGTGTGTGTGTGTGTGATTGTTTGTTATTTGTGTGTCTGTGCGTGTGTGTGTGTGTAAATGTCCGAGTATGCACGTGTTTGTGTACGTGTGTGCGTGTGACTTGACTGGTGTTATTATGTATGTGTGGTTGCTCGTGTGTGTGTGTATGTGTGTGTGTGCGTGTGTGTGATTGTTTGTTATTTGTGTGTCTGTGCGTGTGTGTGGTGTGTGTGTGTGTAAATGTCCGAGTATGCACGTGTTTGTGTACGTGTGTACGTGTGACTTGACTGGTATTATTATGTATGTGTGGTTGCTCGTGTGTGTGTGTGTGTGATTGTTTGTTATTTGTGTGTCTGTGTGCGTGTGTGGGTGTGTGTGTGTAAATGTCCGAGTATGCACGTGTTTGTGTACGTGTGTACGTGCTTCTACGTGTGTCTTCATGTGCGAAGTGTGTTTGTGTGTGTGTACGTGTGTTGTTTTGTTCATGTGTGTGAGTGTACGTGTTTGTGTATGTGTGTGTGTGTGCAGTGTTTTGTTTGTATATACGTCAAAGCAGACTTTATGTATGGTTTTGCTGTTAGTGTATATAGCGTGTATCTGTGTGTGTGTATGTGTGTGTGTGTGTCTGTGTGGTGTGTGTGTGTGTGTCTGTGTGTGTGTGTGTTTGTAGTTACCTGTGTGTATATGCAGTGTGTTGGCTTTAAGCATGCATCGCTGCGTGTGAATGTGAAAGTGTGCGTATACGTTGTTTTGTAAATTATGTATGTAAGTATGTATGTATGTATGTATGTAAGTATGTATGTATGTAAGTGTGTGTGTGATGTCTTTTATTGTAAACCAATGTAGTTGTCTGTGTTCGTAAACAATGGTGTGTGTGTGTGTGTGTGTAGGTGTGATATGTGTGAATTGTGTTGCCGTACGTGTGACGCTGTATATCTCTAGGTACCTATGGCTGTATGGGTGTATCGTTTTCTTTTGTTTGTTTGTTTGTGTGTATGTGTGTGTGTGCGTGCGCGCGTGTGTGTGTGTGTGTGTGTGTGTGTGTGTGTGTGTGGTGTGTGTGTGTGTGTGTGTGTGTGCTGTATTTTGCTATATTTTAAACTCTGTATATGTCATACTTTAACACTTTTTTGTGTATATGCGTGACTCGTTGTGTATGTGTGTGTGTGTGTGTGTGTGTGTGTATGTGTGTGTGCTATATTTGAAACTGTGTGTCATACTTTGACACCTTTGTGCGTGTGAGTGGTTGTGTAGTATGTGCGTATGTGGTGCATGTTGTGTGTGTGCAT
>NW_021829991.1:2500-5444 GCF_006345805.1 Octopus sinensis | reverse complement strand
AGATACATCTACAGGCATATAAGTAATCACTGTTATTCCCACTAAGACTTGAAAATTCTTAAATGATTAAGTGTAAGACAAATCCAGAGAATGTAATTCTGGATTGTGTGAAATTTTAAACTTGTGATGTGAAGACCGAAAGAATATTTATGGAGGGGCACGGGGGAGAGTAAATAGTTTCAGTCGCAACAAACAAGGAAGAAAGTAAGTGGAAGAGAATGAGAGAGTGAGCCATAGAATGAGAAAAGGTGATTGTTTGAGAGTACATTTGCTATTGCTGCCTACTGGAACATGACTCTTGGAAGACAATATGCAATAAGCCAGATTACCCTATTTTCGAAGTGGTCTTCAATGTTTCTTCTGTTTCTCACATCCTCTGTTCGCTAAATATGCAAGCAGCATGTGATTGGTGGCAGTTGTGAATTGGATTCGCACTTATGCATTGCATGCTTTCCCACATTGGATATCTAGATTGAACGGTAGCACTCTTTAACATTTTGCATACAGGCATCATGAAAGTAGTGACTTTAGAAACCACACCTTACGTGTGTATTGTGTATTATATATAAATATGAATGCGTGTAGATATATGTGCGTATATAAAGGGAAAGTTTATGAAAATAAACAAAAGACGAAGGCAGGTGGTGTACAAACAAACAAATGTATTAGTATAGCGCTCAGGAATAGAAAAAGTATTTTACGTTTCGAGCCTACGCTCTTCGACAGAAAGATACACAGAAAAAAAACAAGGAGAGAAAGAAGGAGAGAAAAAAATGCGTGTAGGAGCTAACGATCTATCATGTGCGTATATATGTATTTATATATACACGCATGTCTGTGTGTGCATGTGTGTATATGTTTGTGTGTTTGTGTGTGTGTGTGTGTGTGTGTGTGTGTGTGTGTGTGTGTACGTGTGTGTGTGTGTGTGTGTTTGCAATCGCGCATTTAATTTAATGATATTCTTAAACAATGAGTGTTCTGTATTGGCAGAATCGATTGCGCGACGAGCTAAATGCCATGCGGTATATGTTCCGTTTTAAGGTTTTGATTTAAATGCTCACCGTGGTCAGCTTTGTCGTTCATACTTTAGAGAGTTCTATGAAGTAAAGTACCAGCGACATACTGTAGTCAATATAATTGACTGTCAACATCCCTCAAGATCGAGATCATAAGTTTGCGTGAGAAATCAATATTTTTAAACGTTTGTATACACGTAACCTCTTTCTGAGACTTGTTTTATATCCCAGAACGCGACGAGTTATCCTCTAGCCAGAGAATTCTTTTGTTCAATATATTTCCGTTTATCGAATACCATTTGGTAGACTTTTTATGTACTATTGCATATAATGACAATTTTCGTCTCCCTGATCTCATAAAATTGTGTCTATTTTAATAATGAGATAAAAACAAATATATTTGTAACATATTGCCACCGTACTTGCTTACTTGGTACGATGCTTTTGTTTGTCATTTTTGCAGTCAACCGTAAAATTTGAAGGCTGCCAGTTTTTTCGTTTCTTCTTTTATTTTCATTTTTGGGCGTATAATCGGTGATATTTTGTATATAAGTAATATCTGTTGTGTTATTATCTCTGTCATCAATAATATTCATACTACTAACACTATTCTCTGTAACTGATACCCACGCATAGGTGTAATTTCCCATCAGGAATATTTCCTCTATTAGTAATATTAATTGAATAAATCTAAAGACATCCATCTCCAGATACTTCTAATATCAGTAAGAACTTGTAATAAATGAATAAATGTGTGATATAATATCGTTATATTTCTACGATCTCTGATATCTGATAATATATTGTATCTATTGCTAGACAGTATATACACAGTGTGTCTATCGTTAGGATTTAGCAATGTTATCATGACCTATTAGCATTTGTCTGACTTCCTACCACAAATATTTCCAATATTATTTGATCAACGGTTACAGGGAACATTGTGAAAAGAAATAGTCATCTTACAGCACTGTCTATAAAAGCTTTACCTATTATTTACTACTGATACACACTCACATAAATACTATTATACTTTTACAAATTTATTTAGAAAGAGTACACATTGCAAGATACGCTACAAATTCTCAACTTATTATATATAGTTCAATATATGCTGTTTAATTCAAAGTCGTCTCTGATCGAGCAGATTTAAGACAAAAAACATTTCAACCATATCTATCTCTTTTATTTTTCACCACATTATCCAGTATGTTCCTTCATAAGAGGAAATGCGGCAAGTGATTTGAAAGATAGTTGGTGACAAAGAGTTAATTGATCAAGTGATTAAGTAGAGGTCTCACACAGTACTATTCAAATACGATTACAATGTAATCGTGTCAGCTATACGTAATCATATTCCATTATTATGATTGGAAGATTCAGCAAAAAAATATAAATACTATTTGTGTAGAGTTGTTACTATTAAATTTACCACTGATAATAATATGATTCATGATAACAGTAAAATTCTTTAGCACCAAATACATAGATAATGTAAACCAGAATAAAGAATATATCTGAAACATTTTTAATCATAGGTCTATGTGATGAAGACTGACCTATCAACGTACTCTGACGACACAATCACTTTTGTATGTAGCAGTGTGTAATATTGTTCTTTGTTAAGCGGATACGCTCTATAACTGCAAAAACAGATCTTTGAATCGCACCTGATTGTTCGGTGAGTATCATACAACTGCTCGGTCACAGGAGTTGCTGGGACTAAATAACAACACAAAATTTATCTTATATAAGGCATTTTGAAACCACTTACTGTAAACTGGTACATAAAAGACATCAGTTTTGCCGGCGTTTAGTTATTTGTTTTTTTCTATACATATATAAATCTAGATGGCAGAATCCCTTTCTTCCAAAATTGCTCATAGTGTGCCTAAATTACAAATATCATTAATATTCATTACCAGTAC
>NW_021829990.1:0-5707 GCF_006345805.1 Octopus sinensis | reverse complement strand
TAGTCGATAACCTATTTGCTAATTTAAGAGGAATGGGCCTCGTGACGCTTGATATTTCTCAATGAAACTAGCACACTGTTAGAAACCCAAACTCGAATATCAAAGTTTAAAAGGCTTCCCGTACAGTCTCTCCAGAGTTTGAGTTGCTTCCATATAATACAAAGATTGCTAAATTGTAAGCAAAACCAAACTTCAACGCTACATTCTAGACTAACTAAAATCAACGCTGGACACGTCGTCTGCAAACAGAACAGAACTCCGCGCAGTCGCACTGCAGGCATATAACAGCCATCGAGACAATCAAAATCACGTGATCAAAACTAAAAATCACAACACACACAAAGATGGATGTGGGAGTAGGGCATGGTTAAAAAATCCTTACAAACAACAACAGTAACAACAAAAACGATCTAAAATTACATCCTGAGAAGCAAACATGTAAAGACACGAATTGGTATCTGCATACAAAGAGACATAAACCTATACAAAGACATGCGAGCGCGCGCACTTAATACATACATACATACATACATACATACATACATACATACATACATACATACATACATACATACGTTAGTCTGTTGAGAAATCTGCAGTTACTCTATCCCGACTACAAGTTCAGGTTTATACCTGTAGTTATCGGAGCACAAAGATATGTAGCACAGCGCCGAAATACCAATCTTGAGGAATTATGCTTCTCAAAACCAGAAAGGTGAAAGCTGATTCGAAGACTACAGATCCATTTCATCACTGGAACTGTAAAAAATCTGTAGAACTTTCCAGAGGTTTATCAGTTATTCATGAGCATGTCTAGATATGCGAGTACACGTATGAGGAGACACATATTAAACAAAGCATCCAAATCTGTTCGTATATATACATATATACATACGAAAATACTCTGTTGTTGATGTTCAAATTATACCAATGAAGGAGCCTTCGATCTGGGTTAGAAACCAGCTCTTTCTCTGTTGGTAAGAAATCTTGAAATAAAACTGAATAATGACATACATAAAAACAAAAATACATACATATTTGTACACACACATACACACATATGTATGTACATATATATATTTCGTTTTTGGATTTGGCTGGCTTGCAGCAAGATTCTTTATATGAGTTCGTGTGTTGAGGCATATGTTGACTCACCCCAAACACAACAGTGTATATATATATATATATATATATATATATATAGTTAATCCACACATAAAAACACAAAGGGAAAACACAACTACAACGCGAGAGCGTGGAGCAAGTATAGTGTTATTGGACGCTCAGGAAAGTAAAGAAAGAAGGAGGATTTAACGTTTCGAGTGGAGCCCTTCGTCAGAAACATAGGAAAAGGAAAGAACCAAAGAAGGGAAGACGGAGGAAAAAAAATCGCCAACGATGCCACACGGTTATATATATATATATACATATATATATCACACACATATATATATATATATATATATTATTATATTATATATATAATATATTATATATATATACACACACACACAAATTTATTCACTAAAACGTTTCTCATACACAAAAATCTCTTAGCAGAATGTAATCTTTTATCCCTCCCTTTTATTTGTGTTATGTATGTCAAACTCATATTGTGCATACATAGACTAATATATTTTCATCAAAACTATTATATAAAAAACTTATGTGAAAGCATATTTTTGAATTTTTTTCCCTGTCATATATATAAATGTATCGGGAAAAAATGCTATTCGCATCATATGTTAAAAAATCCTTTTATTTCAACAAAAATCTATGTATATAGATATAAAATTTTAGTACGTTTTAACTTCTTATTTTTCTTATGTGTGTGTATGCGTGTGTGTGTCTGTATGCGTGTATATTCGTGTGTGATTGTGTGTGTGTCTATTTTTTTTGTTTCTAACCTGACCAGTAATATTTAAGTATACTTCACTTTCTGTTTCGGGTTGTATGTATATGTACATATGTATGTCTATATGACATACATATATACATACATACATACATACATAATACATGCATGTATATGCAGGAGTGTGCATGTGTGCATGTAAATGTATATGTATTTATATATATATATATATATATATATATATATATATATATTATATATATATAGATAAATCTGAGCGAGATATAAACAATAACCGCACGACATCGTGAACTATATTTGCTACCTAAATGTGGCTAAACCCTTAAGGATTGATGCTACTTTAGCTTGTAGCCCCAGGAAGACATCTCCTCCAGCGGGTTATTGACACACTTTCTGTGCCCTATCAGTATTTGCAAAGGGAAGTCATCGTTCCCATCTCCAGCCTGACGTGATACGGACGGATCCGAGTTTCTGGGTAGTGACCCTTCATCAGCGTGTAATAACCACCGGTTGGCGATATATATATATATATATATATATAGGTTAAAAAAATTAAGTAGTGCGTGCGTTACATGAATAATATTTTCAGGATTAAATAAAAATAAGACAACAAACAGAAAATATAACGTACTTATATAAAATTAAAAAAAAACGTGTAGTAAATAAACAAACGAACATATATTTAATACACAGACGAATAAAAAACAGAGAAGGTCACCAACTCCTCATCTGTTGACGGCCAGAGGGTCAAACGCAATTTCAGCCATTATCGATAATGGCCGAAATTGCGTTGACCATCTGGCCGATAACTGATGAGGAGTTATTGACCTTCTTTGGTTTTTGTTCGCCTATGTATTTAGTATATGTTTGTTTCTTTACTTACAACGCGTGTTTTGAATTATATATATATAAGTATGTTATGTTTTCCGTTTGTGTTCTTTTTATTTAATCCTGAAAAAAATTTCTTGTCTATACAGTTAAATATACAAATGCTACTGGTGAGTTTAGGACTCCATACACAGTATCATCATCGAGTTTGCTTTTAGTATAGTAGTTTGGTTACTACTATATTTAGTAGTGTTATTGGTTATGATATACAGAGCAAATATTTGAGAAATTATAATAAACAAAGTTTATATGATTTGTCCCCTACGTACGTTTCGATGTTGTGTTTTTTTTCTTAATTTTGAAACCTCTGCATTATATGTTCAAACTCTAATTGGATGCTGAACCACGACGCATTACCATTCGATCTCTGTAATATAATAATATATTTATAGCTGTAACTTGATGCTAGTAGGTGTTCCTTTGAATATCCTTTGTCTCGGAACAGCCATATATATATATATATATATATATAACGGGAAGCTTTATGAAATAAACAAAAGACGAAGCAGGTGGAACAAACGAACAATGTATTAGTATGGCGCTCAGGAAATATAAATAAAACAAGTCTTTAACGTTTCGAGCCTATATATATATATATATATATAGAGAGAGAGAGATATACAAAGATACATAGATACACAGATATACATATATACCTATACCTATATATATGCTTATATGCATATATGTATGTACGTATTTATATATATTTATATATTTGAGTGTGTGTGTGTGTGTGTGTGTAGAAATGATACAATGACAAAGACTTATTTTCATTTGAATTTAATTACTGTTGTACTACAACTATTGTGTTGTAACGCTATACTGTACTAAAGATTAAATCTACATATATATGTAATAAATTTCGTTGTAAATATGTGTGTGTGCGTGCGTGAAGTTTGTGTGTGTGTATGTGTGTGTGTGTTTGTGTGTGTGTACATATATTTATAAATATTTTTAGTAGATGTAAGAATAATCTGAAATTCTACACAGAAAGAAGTGATGATCATAGAAATATAATTGGCAAAAGATTCTTCTCAAAAATGATTAATAAAAGATCTGCTCAATTAACTATGAAATTGTATATATTGAAAAAAAATCTACAAAGGGTAAATTATTCCAATTATTTTCTCAGTAAGTCTCAATGAAGGAACGCCTAAATTATGTACAATAATATTTAATGCACGATGCCAAACTGTTTTTGTGCCATGTTTGAAATGTATGAAATATACGTGTAATGCAAACATTTGTATTATTTTTTTTTCTAGCTTCAGCTCAGAGCTGCGGCCATGCTGATACACCGCCGTTTTGTGCTACACTGTTATTACTAAGAGCCTCCTCTAATATGTGGCACTTGGTGAAGAATGGAGTTTGATATAGCTACCCTCATTTGCACCTCTTGCCGTGAGGTAGGTTCATCTTGGACTCTCGACAGGAAGAGGTCCAGCTTTGATTTAAAAAAACCTACATCTACTTTGTGCAATGTACATGAAAAGTTTATTATATTTTAGAAGCAACCTCATTTCCATTAACAATACGAAATATATATATTCTTTTATTTTTTTATTCTTTTACTTGTTTCAGTCATTTGACTGTGGCCATGCTGGAGCACCACCTTTAGTCGAGCAAATCGACCAACAGGACTTATTCTTTGTAAGCCCAGTACTTATTCTATCGGTCTTTTTTGCCGAACCGCTAAGTGACGGGGACGTAAACACACCAGTATCGGTTGTCAAGCAATGCTAGGGGGACAAACACAGACACACAAACACACACACCCATGTATATATACATATATACGACAGGCTTCTTTCAGTTTCCGTCTACCAAATCCACTCACAAGGCATTGGTCGGCCCGGGGCTATAGCAGAAGACACTTGCCCAAGATGCCACGCAGTGGGACTGAACCCGGAACCATGTGGTTGGTTAGCAAGCTACTTACCACACAGCCACATATAGTTTTTTAAAAATGGTTCTTTTGCTGAAATATGTTCCACACTCACGGCATTGTATGCTATCATCTATTTTCATTTATCCTTTATTTGTTCGTCATTTGACTGCGGGACATATTCTTGTGAGTCTATAGTACTTTAAGGAGAAAGCGGTGAGCGGCGGAACCGTTATGCACGTCGGAAAAAATGCTAGCAGTATTTCGTCGTTTTTTACGTCTGAGTCCAAATTCCATCGAGGTCATTTTGCCTTCATTGTGTCGGGGTTTATAAAATAAGTCCCCTTTGAGCAGCAGGGTCGATTTAATTAATTTAGCTCCTCCCCCCAAAACCCTGCTGGCCTTGTGCCAAATTTGAAACGAATATTATTATGATCGAAGGCGGTGAGCTGGCAGAAACGTTAGCACGCCGGGCGAATGCTTAGCGGTATTTCGTCTGTCTTTACGTTCTGAGTCAAATTCCGCCGAGGTCGACTGTGACTTCATCCTTTCGGGGTCGATTAAATAAGTACAGTTACGCACTGGGTCGATGTAATCAACTTAATCCGTTTGTCGTACTTGTTTGTTCCCCTCTGTGTTTTAGCCCCTTTGGGTAGTAAAGAAATAGGTATTTCGTTCATCTTTACGTTCTGAGTTCAAATTCTACCGAGGCCGACGTGTCTTCATCCTTTTGGGGTCGATAAATAAGTACAGGCTGAAGACTAGGGTCGATTAATCGACTTAGGCCTTCTCCAACCTGCTAATCATATGCAAAAATTTGAAAACATCATTTACCAACAAGGAAAGGCGCATGTGGAATCTTTACGCAAAACCGGGTAAAATGTGGAGCGATATTCGTCAGTCTTTGTGTTCTGAGTTCGAATCCACAGAGGTCGACTTTACTTTTCATCTTTCGGACCCGATAAATAACTACTTGTCGAACACTGATTTAATCGATTTAGCCCCATTCCCATCCTGTTGGCACCTGTGCCAAAATTGAAACCAATAATTTAAAC
>NW_021829989.1:0-5592 GCF_006345805.1 Octopus sinensis | reverse complement strand
AAAACAGACACCAATAACAAAATGAATTAACAATTATTGGTAATTTTTTTTTTTAATTTCGAAAGAGAAGAAAATGGAACAGGAAGTCAGCTACTAGCCGCAGAGAGAATAGAGAAACTGTTCCCCCTGAGTACGGCTATTGAGACGCGCTCAAAAAGCCGATTGACCTCGCGGGGGTCGTTTCTAATCCTCCCGAGGTGACGGCCTCTCTCGGTGAGAAAACGTAGCGTGGCTGGGCCGAATGTGCCTGATGTTTCGACTGAAACAGGCACAAAGAGGAATCTGTCGGCGAGCGAGGCGTACTTGTCTTTCTTCCGGGTCTCTGCCCTCCTCGCCGCTGTGCCAGCCTCGATCGCGGACGCGAGAAGGCATGTTGACGCAAAAGTGTCAGAGCATGTCGCGTCCCAGACGATCGCTTTGCCGCACTTGAACGGGAAGAGCGAGACGCCGTCCGGCCTCTTGCCATCGCCCCTGTTAAGGCCAGAGGGCTCCAGCTGGCACGGGATGCCGGTTGCCTCGAGCAGACGCTTTATTATGGAATTAAGCTGTCCGTACCTGGGGAACCTCCCAGGGCATTTGCGGCAGGAGAGCGGGTGTAGACCTTTGCGGTCTATATGAGCCCCGCAACGGCATTGGTGAGGCTGGCAAATGTCCAAGCCGAGTCGGAGAGATATTCCGATTCTTAAACAGTCTGGGTCCAGGAAGGTTCCAGCTGCAGGGGAAGGATAGGCGTTGATCTAGGCGCCAGTCCGTGGGGATGCTCTGGACAACAGACAAGCACGCCGGTGTTGGTCTCCGTGAGACAGTAAGTACCGGAAAGACTGAGAGCTGCTGATCTCCGTCCACTCGCGCATAAGGCATAGGTCAACGGGAGTTTTTAGTCCGCAATCTGTCCACAACGATGTGCCGTATGAAAGCTCTGAGTCCGTGAGCGATCCAGAGGGAGGAGGAAGGATCTGGACTACGAGAGGCATGCATCGGTGAGAGGAAGAAAGAAAGCATGGCAAGGAGAGGACCGAGGGGGCTTGGAATCCGAGACCCCCGTGCCTGATAGGCAGGATAGCCTGTTTCCAGCCCATTTCGTCAAAATGTACGTTTGAGATTTGAACGAGAGTATTCCTGAGCAGCGAATCGAATTCTCCGACTGCATCCGGGAATCGGAAACAGGGAGAAGTGCGAAGTGCGTACTCCAAACGAGGAAAAGCAAGAAAGTTCCTCAGTAGAAAGAAAGCCACATGGGCGTCGATGGATTTAAGAGTGTCGAATGATTTTTCCATATTAAGAAGTTTAGCGCGGAGGAAAGATGGGATTCCGGACGAGAATAGAGGCGTACCGAGAAGAGTAAGTTCTTCGGACAGAACGGTGCGTATGGCTGGGAGATGATGGTCGAACAGGGGCTGGATTTCCTGAGTAAAGAGTGCATGGTCGTATCCAATATTGAAAATCTCTGATTTTTGTGGGTTCACGGTAAGGCCTATAGAAGCCAGTATCGGAGCCACATTGTTCAGGTCATTTACAACACTATCGGCCGGGCCTCCAATGGAGGCGTCGTCGAGGTACCAGACGTTGAGCTCAGAAGTGCACGAGCGGACCGCTTCATCGATGGCCAGCGAAAAAAGGAGAGGGCCGAGAGGATCGCCCTGTTGAACACCGGTGGCGGAAATAATGGTAGAAGAGCCGGAGATAAGAAGAGTAGGAGAGCCGTAGCTTTGGTGCACGAACCGATAAATGGATGGGCAACGAAGAAAGCAAGATTCCAGCACAGAGTCGCGGCGGACACTGTTAAATGCGTTGGTAATGTCTAGTTTGACTAGAATTCGGGGATGTAAACTCTCGGTCACAAAGCGTCTGGCGGCATGCACCGCTGCCTCGCAGCCTGAGGGAACCCCAACTCCTAGCTGTAACGGGAGGAAAGCTTTTGCAAGTTCCGGGGAGACCGACCAGCAGGCGAGCTTTGAAGCCAGGCGTCGGAAAATGTTCCTGACGGCGATAGGACGAACTCCGCCGTCTTTTTTGGAAAAAGGAAGCAGATGGGCGGAGAAAATGAGTCCACGAGCGAATGCGGACAAGTTTGAAGATAAAAGGTTGTTGACAAGTTCCGTGATCGAGGTTAGGAGCAGCGAGCCTGTTGGGCCGATCAAGGGAGAAATGAGGTTGCGAAGGTGACTGGGGCGGAGCCCCTCAATGCCTGCACTGCTGCTAGGTGAAAAAGATTTGAGAGCGCGGAAGATCGCATCGTTGGTGAGTATCGGGGGGGAGGGCGTGGAATCGACGGATGGAAAAGGCCTGAGGTCTACAGGGGCGGGGGGGTGTTTGCACTTCAAAGTGTTGATAACGTTTTTGGACGATGGGAGTACTCCGCTATTGGAAGCCAGAACTCTCATAGCAGCTCTGGTGTCGCCCTCGATCAATTTGGACAAGATACGAGGCCCAAGAGAGGCGGTGTCAAGGCCTGAAGTACCGGCGTTTGTACTATCGTCGGGATTGAAGCGCTTTGCGGCTTCGACATGACTGGCAAGGATCGAGCTTAGAAACTCGTCCTTAGCTGATTGTTCCATAAAGTCCGAGATGTTGTTTTTGACGGATGTGGCGAGAGAGCGATCTGATTTCTCGTGGTCGTAACTGAGACCTAGTGCAAGAAGAGGAAATAGGAAGATTCTGACCCAAGTGGATTTGGATGAAGAGAGAAAGATGTCATTTATTAGAGAGGCCAAAGATTCGGATGCCAGCGGCCGGGCGGCCTTAGGGATTTTTCCGAGCACAAAGCGGCTGCGGCGGAGCGAGGAAATTGCGAGGAGGACATCTTCTGCGGAAAATACGTCCAGGCAAATAGCGTCCGCGGGGGGTTTCCGGGTGGGGATTTTTGGATTTCTGCGAGGCTGAGGTAGGCAAGAGGGACATAGCCAGCATTTTAGTGCCATAGCCTCGCGTTTACGGATATTTAGGCAATACAGGTGGAAATACTCGTCGCAAGAGGAGCAGCGAAGTGCGTTCTTTCTGGGGGCTGAAGACAGGCAATGCCTGCAAAGTGTAGGTTCACGAAGTAAACAACTGGGTGGTTGTGAAGTTTTGGGTGTCATGGATATAAGAAAAAAACAGAATGAGTGAAAAGAAATGAAATGAAAAAAGAAAAAGAGTAAGAGAGGATAGGAAAGATAGAAAAGGGGCTAAGAGTGAGAGTAAGAGGTAATAAAGAGATGGAAAGATGAGAAAAAGTGAACAAAGATACGAAGGATGAATATAATAGAAAAAAAGGACACACCACAGCGTGCTAAAATCCGAAAAATTTTCTGAATTTTGGTTAAAATGAACAATTATTGGTAATTATTAATACATTAGGTTTTCCAAATAAAATTAATTTTAATAATGACTAATGTTTAATAATTTAATACAAATCAAGATATTAATTAAACTTCTTTTGATCGCTACATCTAGTGTGTTTTGAGTTTTTTATCATTCTTGAGTCCAAATTCTCGACAAAAATGAAAGCATCTCACTAATTCATCGTGCCTCCTGACATAATCCCCATGTAATATCTTCTCACATCTAGTGGCACAGTGATCGACGGTCTTCTTTTATTTCATGCAGTGGGAACACATTGAGTTATGTTCTGCAAAGAATAAATTTATATCTTGCACGAGACAGAATAAGCCTTTAGATCGTGGTGAGTTATTGCCTTTGGCCAATCAGTGACTAGAGTTGTTGACATTCACAAAATCCTCCGTAGCATTTTTTATAAGATGGAGTGAAGACATTTTGAAAAAATCTGGTAAAGTAAGTACAGTAAAACCTCTCTAATCCGCCGATTTTGGGACCGACCAAAAAATCGGCGGATTCGAGAAATCGGCGGATTCGAGAGGCAATTAAAATAATATTTTATAGTTGAAACATGAGCTTACAATATAGATTAAATATTTCTTTTTATATACAAATGACTGAATACATAAAATTATTTATATTCAAAATATCAAAAATTTTATAACATTTCTTCAATTCGCATAATATTTTCGAGATCATTTATCTATTTCAAGTAGATTTTTTCTTTTTTCTTCGCAAGTTCACAATCAAAATAACTGAGCCACTTGTTAAAAATTTCACGGTTCATCGATGTCTTATTGATTTGGTGTAGGTAAAATATTTTTCAATGTTGAAATTTTAAAAACATCTTGCACTTTTGAATCTTCCTATCATTATAGGCCTTTTTTTATCGGAACCAGAACAATTTGTGCATAATAGTAAAGAAAATCGATCTTTCGACAACTTTATTCCAGGCCTTGATTTAGTGCACACACTTTTAGAAGAAATCGCCTTGTAACAAACACCAGTTTCATCTGAATTATAAACATTGTCCAATCCATATTGTTCAATTTTTAAACTGATTGTTTCATTAAAATCAGCAATAGATTTTTCATCATGATTTACTGATCCACTGTCTCCATGAAATTTTCTTAACTTGATACCATTTCGTAATTTAAACTTTTCTAGCCACCCACGACTTGCTTTAAATTCTGGATCATTTTTCCAAATTTAAGAGCTTTCACTAGATTCCATTAAGTCAATCCATGTTATCATCGCTACATCAATTTCATTAAATTTGAGTTTTGGAATTCTCATTATGTTTAATTTTTTGATATCAGTCCTATTCAAAAGGTCCGATATTGATTTAAGGTCGTTTATAGTTCTCGTTAAAATTTTTTTTTATCGTGAAGAAAAAATCCTGGAAATTTGAGGTGCAGAAACAAATGGGTTGTCAGAAATATAACGTAGTATAGAAATTTTTTCGTTGATAGAAAGTCTAACACAACGACGCATCACAAAAATACAATTTAACGTGTAATGAAAATTTTAAAATGTTAATTAAAAAATTATTTTTCATAATACTTGAGGAGCGGATTCGAGAAACAAGCGGATTCAAGAATCATTCATAGGAAATTTCAAATTTTTGATTAAAATAAGCGGATTCGAGAAGCGGCGGATTCGAGAAGCAGCGGATTCGAGAGGTTTCACTGTACTTGTTCTGGGCACCGACCAACAGTTTTTTTTAAGTAAAACTGATTCTTAAGTAAATATTTATGCTTCAAGTACTTTTCAAGAGTGGCTAGATAAGTTTGTTCCAGCATTTCGGCCTGAAGAATCGAAAAGTTTCTTTTGCAGAAACCACTTCGGTTTTTTAGTCCGTAAGGAATCCAAAAAGCATGCGTTCATTTAGAAAAGAAATTGAGTTAAATCCTCTTCCAAGATTGTTACGGGGGAGGTATAATCTTTATTTGTTCGCCAGTCGAAGATGTATTTTGTTAATTCTGCCCGAATCGTATCATTCACCATTTCATATTCAAATAGATCGATATCGACTAATCCGATCTAATAGTTGTACAATTAGAGAGCGCTAATTACTTTGAACAGGTTAACTCCGTTCAGTTTTGTATTTGCTAACCTTTCAATTCGCATGATAACTTCTCCAAGAGATGCTTCTCCAAGAAACTGTATGGTCAAAAGCGGAGGCCGTTGAATCTGTATGGCGAAAACCCACAATTTCCCGCTGTTTTGACTCCTCAACGCAAACAGATGTTAGTGAAGACGCAACTTTGCCTC
>NW_021829988.1:2500-5620 GCF_006345805.1 Octopus sinensis | reverse complement strand
CCAACGAGTGACCGAGAGTCGACTTCGACTGAGCGGATAGATAGATAGAAATGACTGCAGAAATAAACGTTGAGAAATGAATGTGCGGTAAAATAACTTCGCCTTCCAAACATGGGGTTGCGAATTCAGTTCCACTCTGCAGTGTTTTGGATTGTGTCATCTACCAAACTGCTCCGCACCCACCAGTTCATTACGTACTCACTTTACTCTTTTACTTGTTTCAGTCATTTGACTGCGGCCATGCTGGAGCACCACCTTTAATCGAGCAACTCGACCCCGGGACTTATTCTTTCGTAAGCCTAGTACTTATTATATCGGTTTTTTTTTCCGAACCGCTAAGTGACGGGGACGTAAACACACAAGCATCGGTTGTCAAGCAATACTAGGGGGGGGACAAACACAGACACACAAACACACACGCACATATATATACATATACATATATATGATGGGTTTCTTTCAGTTTCCGTCTACCAAATCCACTCACATGGCTTTGGTCGGCCCGAGGCTATAGTAGAAGACACTTGCCCAAGGTGCCACGCAGTAGGACTGAACCCGGAACCATATGGTTGGTAAGCAAGCTACTTACCACACAGCCACTCCTGCGCCTATAAATCTATATACATATATACATATATATACATATATACGACGGGCTTCTTTCAGTTTCCATCCACCAAATCCACTCACAAGGCTTTAGTCAGCCCGAGGCTATATTAGAAGACACTTGCCCAAGGTGCCACGCAGTGGGACTGATACCGGAACCATGTGGTTGGTAAGCAATCTACATACCACACAGCCACAAACAGAAATTGTTGGGAAATCCTTTCTTGTGTGTATGCATGTACGAAGGGAAACTGAAAAGTTCTTGGCTTAAGGGTGTCGCCAAAGGCCGGGCTGGGGGTTCAAGCATCCGACTTATTTTTTACATGGCTTAGAAAAACTGATTTCGTATTATTCAGGTTTTATTCCGCATCGCAAAGTTTTTGTATATATCTATATATATAAAAGTGAGGTTGTGTGGTGTCTGTCTCCTACGATTTAGATTCCTAACTGCTCCCACATTTTGCGGTGCAGTTTAACCAAAACCGGGTATCTTATAGTCGAGATTCATATCGAGCCCTTCTGGGTATTAGCGTGCGTCTACGATGAGTCTACGATTAAAAAAAAAAATTACCATCATTTTTTTCCATTTTAATGCATTTTCTTCGCTATTATATAAGGGAAGTAATTCTCTAAAAATGTCTACGATGAGTCAACGATTTAAAAAAAAATTTACCATAATTTTTTTCCGTTTTTAATGCATTTTTTTGCTAATTTTTGGCTATAACTCTCTAAAAATGCTTATATATATTTATTTCCCTTACAAACCCGAGCAACGCCGGGCGAAACTGCTAGTTTTGTGTATATTTCGATATATTTCTTAAGAAAAACCTTCGACTTATTTTATTTCATTTTATTGCATTTTATAAACCCACTTTAATCGTTTAATTTATAAGATAATCCCATATAGGGTGTTATATTTTGCATGTCTTTTATCTAAAATTTTTATTATTATGCACTCAGCAATTTTTAAAAGAATAATGTTGTTTGTATATACGTCAGATCCTAGACATGTGTTTATGTGAATATTTGTATTGGCCTGCATATGTATTCGTATGCACGTGTCTATGTATATGTGTAAGTGAGCGTGTGTGTTTATACTTATGCACATACATACATGGATGTATATGTATGCATGTATACACTTGAATTTGTGTGGATGTGTATTTACGTACTTGTCTCTATATATTTATATATGTGTTCTTATATGTGTATTAACTGCTAATATACACTTTTATATACACATGTATACGTAATTTTATTTTGTGAACGTTCGTTACGCATAGTCAGACTTCTTTCTTTCTTCCTTTCTTTCCTTATTTTTTCTCTCCCCATTCGTTACTTGTATTGAGTCCTGTAACTTTACGCCCCTCTCCCCTTCTCTTACTCTCGTCTTTAGCTTTCTGTTGCTTATAAGATCGTTACCTTTTCTTCCCCCTCTCTGCCTTTTACTTCTAGTCTATATGTATACACCAAGTGAGTTTTGCATGCGAGCAAGATCGCGTATACATATGTATACGTGTATTTGTGTGTATATTTTCGTTTTGCATTGATATGTCTGTATATGTATGTGGTCTGTGTACATCCATCTGTGTATTTTGATGATATGTATATATGTGATGGTTTAGTATGAGTATATACTGTTGTGAAATATTTTAATATATTTTAATTTTAATTTTTATGTATTAATTGTATTAATCGGATTATATTTTCTATATAATTAATGACAATATGTATTTTGAATCCGCTCTTCGATTTAAGGTTTTTCCTCGATTTTTATAATTTATATTGAATTCATTTATTTTGTTTATTTTGTTTATCGCTTGCCTAAGACCGTTATTCGAAAGGACCAATGAAACAAATCCATTTTTAAAGGTGTATCCTTTAACTAGTTTTGATCAAATTGTTATTTCGGTTCTATTTTAACAAAACCGTCCGACGAACGGGAACGTGAAACTCCGAGTAACAGCTTTTGTTAAATTTCTGCTGCTTTGAATAAAGTATATATATATATATATATATATAAATATATATATATATAGGCGCTGGCGTGCCTGAATTGAAAGAAGTTTGCACACATGATTTTGAGTTCAATCCAGCTGGGTGGCACCTTGGGAAAGTGTCTTATTTCTGCGGACTGACCAAAGCCTTGTGAATGGATTTGGTTAACGGAAGCTGAAAGAATCCCGTCGTATATATATATATATATACACACACACACACACACACACACCACACACATATATACATATATATATTATATATATATTATATATATATATATATATATATATATATGTATATACATACATACATACATACATACTACATACATACATACATACTACATACATACATATATCCATATATACATACACACACATATACATAAGTAAGAAGTGAACGGAAGCGAATTACCCGAATAATATTGAAAATCCGTTTCCTCATAATTAAACGGCAAATATTAATTAAGTTTCTTATTTGCGGTTATATATGGTTTGTATCTTTCGTAGGATT
>NW_021829987.1:0-5648 GCF_006345805.1 Octopus sinensis | reverse complement strand
AGTGCATTTGAGCACTGTAAGAAAAGTTTATTATTCTTATTATTATTATATTATTATTATTATTATTATTATTATTATTATTATTATTTTCCTCTTTCTTCAATTTTCTTCCGTTTCACGCCGAGTGTTTTCCGTACACCTGGGCAGAGAAGCTCATTGTATGCATTCCCAGATTACACACGCAAATTCACAGGTAAAATATGTATTTAAAAATTAATAAATAAATAAATGCATGAGTGGATGTTGTTTTCACTGCGATAATGCTCTTATCAGTACATGAGCTATTCTTGTTAACACGATTTTTTGCACTTCCTGTAGGGATGGTAAGCCTGGTATCATTTTCAAATAGGTTTCAGTACCTTTTTTTTTTAATCATTCCTAGAGATCCTACGATTACTGGTACTGTATTATTATTATTATTATTATTATTATTATTATTATTATTATTATTATTATTATTGTATAATTTATTTTAAGTGAATTCTTTCTGGAGACTCTAGTTTCCCACCACAACTGTTGTCGGCTAGGTTCATCAAATGGATTTAAATGAAGTCTATACTCTATATCATATATAGAGTATTCTCTCTATTCGACAAGGAATATAATACCAGAATATAATGTATTGAATTTACTATAGACTCATACGTACACACATACATACACACACATACATACACACACACGCATACATATATACATATATACATACATATATACATACATACATACATACATACATACATACATACATACATACATACATATATGTATGTAGTGAAGCGGTTAAGTTTAGAAATGTGCGTGCAGCTGTTTATTTTTTTGTGCACGAAAAGACAAAGAACAGAAGGAGAGAGAACGATAGAGAGGGGAGAGAGAGAGAGAGAGAGAGAGAAAGGGGGAGAGAGAGCGGAAGAGAGAAAGGGAAAAAGAAAGAGTGAAAAGTGAGACAAATAGAAAGTGAAACGCGTGTGTATGCGTTTGTAAATAGATAATAGAAAGCGTGACATCCCTACCCTCACACATCTGTATATATGTATGTATGTATGTATGTATGTATGTATGTATGTATGTATGTATGTATGTATGTATGTACGTATGTACGTACGTATGTATGTATGTATGTATGTATGTATGTATGTGTATGTATGTGTATGTATGTATGAGTGTTTGTATGTATATATGTACGTACGTACGTATGTATGTATGTATGTATGTATGTATGTATGTATCTATGTATGTATGTATGTATGAGTGTTTGTATGTGTGTGTTTGTATGTATGTACATATGTATGTATGTATACATATATGTGTTTGTGTACGTCAGAGAGAAGTAGAAAAGGAGAGAGAAAGGGAGAGAGACACACACAAACAGAGAGAGAGAGTATGCGAGGGAGTGAGAGGGAGAGAGAGAGGGAGAGAGAGAGGGAGAGGGAGAGGGAGAGGGAGAGGGAGAGGGAGAGGGAGAGAGAGAATGTGAGAGGGAGAGAGAAAGAAAGAGAGAGAGAGAGAGAGAGAGAGAACAGAAAGCAAAGAAAAATGAATAGAAACGAAGAAAAGAAATATCTGAAATGAAACGAAAGAAATAAAATAAAATAAAATAAAAATCAAACAAAAACTACAACAACAACAACAACAACAAACACAGCATCTAAGAAAGATCCCAGCTCGAAAAGAAGCCAAAACAGAACAATGGAAATCAATAAGGAAGAGTCGATTGCACGGCCGTACACCTACCCTCACATTCATACACCACACACCACACACACCACACACACACACACACACACACACGCGCGCGCGCACATACACACACACACACACACACACACATACACACACGCACACACACACACACCGACACACATGCATACATTCACAGATACATGTCCACATATCAGCAACATTTTACTACTTAGCGTGAGGGGTTCTCTGTGGTCGCTCCACCAGTCAGAAATAACAGCCAAATTCCCCTCATAATTTCATCTTACCATGTCCCCCGAGGGCCCCTATACGATTGCTAGACAAATTAGAAATAATAATCCAGTCTCTTTCAAATTACACTGACCACCTTAAGAAAAAGAAAAAAAAAAAATATATATATGCGCAGGAGTGGCTGTGTGGTAAGTAGCTTGCTAACCAACCACATGGTTGCGAGTTCAATCCCACTGCGTGGCATCTTGGGCAAGTGTCTT
This sequence comes from Octopus sinensis, assembly GCF_006345805.1. NCBI lineage: Eukaryota > Metazoa > Mollusca > Cephalopoda > Octopoda > Octopodidae > Octopus > Octopus sinensis. The sequence continues at coordinate 3,456 of NW_021829987.1, read as the reverse complement.
CTACTATAGCCTCGGGCCGACTAATGCCTTGTGAGTGGATTTGGTACACAGAAACTGAAAGAAGCCCGTCGTATATATGTATATATATATGTATATGTATGTGTTTGTATGTGTTTGTGTGTTTGTCCCCCTAGCATTGCTTGACGACCGATGCTGGTGTGTTTACGTCCCCGTCACTTAGCGGTTCAGCAAAAGAGACTGATAGAATAAGTACTGGGCTTACAAAGAATAAGTTCCGGGGTCGATTTGGTCGACTAAAGGCGGTGCTCCAGCATGACCGCAGTCAAATGACTGAAACAAGTAAAAGAGTAAAAGAGTAAAGAGATATATAGGGTGGTTGAAATAAGGATGGGATGGTCATGCCTAGAACGTCTTCTTATCATAGATCAACCGCCCTGATATGAAACTTTTATAACAAAGAAGTGATACTCATACACTCACACAACTCCCCACACATACACATGTATACATACATACGCTTTCATTCTGCCCCTCCCTCTCTCTCACACACACACACATAAGCATACACATATACAAGTTTATTCACAAAACACACACACACAGGCACATACACTTCCATTGTTCTTCATTCTCTCTCACACACATGAGTTCACACACACACACACACACACACACACACACACACACACACACACTTCCATTCTCTTTCATTCTCTTTCTCTCTCTCTCAAGGCGGCGAGCTGGCAGAGACGTTAGCACGCCAGGCGAAATGCTTAGCAGTATTTCGTCTGTCTTTATGTTCAGAGTTCAAATTCCGCCGAGGTCGACTTTGCCTTTCATCCTTTCGGGGTCGATAAATTAAGTACCAGTTGCGTACTGGGATTGATCTAATCGACTGCCCCACCTCCTCAAGAATTTCGGGTCTTTGTGCCTAGAGTAGAAAAGATTCTCTCTCTCTCTCTCTCTCTCTCTCTCTCTCTCTCTCTCACACACACACACACACACATACACACACACACAAGGACATATACAGACACATCTAAAAAGTAACATATCCAAGATGATGGAATACGAAACTGTAAGAACGTCGGACTAGATATCTGGCACTATTTGTTCCGGCTCTTTACGTTCCGAGTTCAAATCCTGCTAAAGTCCTAACACCTGTCTGGCTCTTGGATGTCTTTAGCAGAGTCCACATTATTGCAAACGCGTCCATTTTTGTATGTGTGTATGTGTGTGTGTGTGTGTGTGTGTGTGTGTGTGTGTGTGTGTGTGTGTGTGTGTGTGTGTCTGTGTGTACGTGTGTGTGCGCGCGTGTGATTGTGTGTGTGAGAGAGAATGAATGATAACGGCAGTGTGTATATGAATGTTGGGGTGCAGGTGTTCGTGTGTGTCTTCCGCCTCCTTGTTATATAAGTTTCACATCAGGCCTGACTGAATAGATCTATACTAAAAAGACGTTCTAGACACGACCACCCCATCCCGTTAAGGGTCATGGTCGCTGGCCTTTCCCCTACTAACAATGAAATATCATGAAGTACATTATACCTTCCCTTACTTGTACGCTGTTTGGTCACATTCACATATATGTACGCACACACACTCACACACAAAACACTTATTCTCACACACGTACACTCATCTTCTCACGTCCGCTTCTCTCACCAAGTCTACACACATATATACACCAATGCAAACACAAACATTCTGTTATATTGTATTATTCTCACTTTCCCTATATCTCCACCTCTATTTATCATTACCTCTCTCACTCTCTCTCCTTCCCTCTCTGTTTTTCTCTCTCCTCTTCTCTGTCTCTTTCCCCTTCTGCTTCTCCTTCTCTCTATCTACTCGTCTTCCACCCCCCCACCGCCACCACCACTTTCTCGTGTGTTACTCCCTCACTTTCCCATCTTCCCCTTCAACTTTACTAAAACTGCACACGGCACTAACGTTGAGGGCGACCTTGCTCTACTTGCTTGGATCAATAGATTCTTCTATAGAAGGTTGAAACTTACAACTTCCTTCCTCGCATGTCTGTAATACCCCTCCCATCTCACATAAACACACATACACACAAACATACACACACACACACATACACATACACACATACAAGTGTACACAGAGATAGATGTGCATATGCATCGTACACATACGGGACACGCAAGCTGACACATCAATATACGCATACTGCAACACCCCCACCTATCATACACGTATTCTAAAATGTATAAAAATAGCTCAAACGGAATGACACGTTGAAGAAAAAAAAATCAAGGTGCATACATCAAAATAACGTCAACACAGTGACAAAAATATGTAAAGAATACGATGTGGATTTGATCGACCCAGCAAATGACTGGTAGTCCATTCTATCGATTGCAGAAGAAATAATAATTATAATTGTTTCAAATTTTGGCATAGGCTAGCAATTTTGAGGGGAGGGGGTTTAAATCGATTACATCGACATAAGTGCACAGCTGGTTACATATTTTATCGATCCCGAAACAAATAAAAGGTGAAGTCGACCTCGGCGGCATTCATACACAAAACGTAAAGAACTGAAAGAAATGCCGCCGTCCATTTTAAATATAGAAGCAAAGTGCAGGTGACCTCAAATTGCAGGACCTGGTTCCGGTTTTCAGCATATTTACAAGTTTAGTTCACTTAACGCCTCTTTCTTCTTTTATGGACAATAATATATCCCACTGCCTGCCTGCCTGCCTCTGCCTATTTGAAATGCATTGTATAACTTCGACAGTGAACGTATACAAGTTGGCTGGTTGACCAAGAGGGAAAACTCATCTTGTATGTGTCAGCCTTAATTTTTGAATGTTTCGCCGACGACTTTCTTCCCGCGCCATCATTGCAAAAAAACCATAATTTATCTTTATTTCACTATATTGGTCAAAGGTCAATATAATGACATTTGACAAATTGCTTCTTCTTCTTCTTCTTCTTCTTCTTCTTCTTCTTCTTCTTCTTCTTCTTCTTCTTCTTCTTCTCTTCTTCTTCTTCTTCTTTTCTTCTGCTTCTTCCAATCAGCACTCACGCCATTAGCCACAATGAAGAATCTCTTAGTCGAACCTACTCTAAGCTACTAAGAATGCGTTTGGCAACTTGAAGATCCACCCACCACACGTGATAGACTGGCGGTTGCACGGGCGCGAAAGCTACGTTGTTATCTTCATTCCGTAAACGGTGGCTTTTAACGGGTGGAGAGCTGAACCATCCCGGGGTACAGAGGATTCGCAATCTAGACTAGGGTCTGAAAGTTTACCACACCATAGTGGGTTACACAAAGTAGGAAGAAAGAGCGAGATAAAGTTGACGTGAAAGAGTTCAGTGGGGTTCACCACCCACCTCGCCGGAGCATCGTGGAGCTTAGGTGTTTTTGCCCAATAAACATTCACAATGCCCAGTCTGGGAATCGAATCCACGTTCTTACGACCGCGAGTCCGCTACCCTAACCACTAGGCCATTGTGCCTCCA
>NW_021829986.1:0-5664 GCF_006345805.1 Octopus sinensis | reverse complement strand
ATATATATATATATATTATATATATATATATTATATATATATATATATATATATATATATATATATATATATATATATATATATATATAGCGAAATAGATACAGATTGATAGATAGATAGTTGGATGGATAGATAGAAAGAAAGAAAGATAGATAGATAGATAGATAGATAGATAGATAGATAGATAGATAGATAGATAGATAGATAGAGATGGATGGACAGATAGATAGATAGATAGAGATAGATAGATAGATAGATAGATAGATAAATAGATAGATAGATAGATAGATGGATGGATGGATAGATATATATATAGATAGATAGATAGATAGATGATAGTTAGATAGATACATAGATAGATAGATAGATATATGGATAGGCGTGCGCGTGCTCGTATGTATGCACTTTCTTAAATATACTGTTGGCCACTTGTTGTTAATATAAATGCAAATGCTCTTGCACGCACACGCGTGTGTATATGTGTATGTATGTATATGTTTATTTGGGCTAAACAGAAAGATTGAAGGGAAAAGAAAGTGTTTCAGTTACAAATGAACAGATCGATATCTGTCTACATACATGAAGTACCGATAGACAAATAGGTTGATAGATAGATAGATAGTTAGATAGATAGTTAGATAGATAGATAGAGAGAGAGAGAGAGAGAGAGAGAGAGAGAAAGGAAGAGAGAGAGAGAGAGACAGACAGACAGAAGACAGACAGACAGATAGATAGATAGATAGATAGATAGATATAGATAGATAGATAGATAGATAGATAGATAGATAGATATAGAGATAGATAGAAATAAATAAATAGACAGACAGACAGACAGACAGACAGGCAGATAGATAGATAGATAGATAGATAGATAGAGAGAGAATTATTTAGATAGATAGACAGATAGAAAGATAGATAGATAGATAGATAGATAGATAGATAGATAGATAGATAGATAGATAGATAGATAAGTTTTTTTATTGGCCACACAGGGCTGCACACAGATGGGACAAGTTACAAGGTAGAGCTTTTCTTTTGGGGGAGAAAAAAAAAAGGTGACGTAGGTTTTCGATCAAAAGGGATCGTAAAAGGGAAAAAAGAACAAAAAAAAGAAAGAAAGAAAAAAGAGAAGAGAAAAAAAGAAAAAAGGAAAAGGAACAAAAGAAAAGAAAAATGAAAAAAGAAGAAAAAAGCGGAAAAAAGGGGAAGAGGAAAAAAACGATCAATAGGGATCGTGTATCACAGTGTTATGATGTATGGTGTAAAGGGGAAAGCAAGTAAGGTTTATCCATGGGAAGAAAAGCCTACGAAAAGGACCACGGTAACCTTGGTCAATATTATTATATGTTACGACATTTGTTTGCAAGTGGGTAACCCTCTGTTTTCAATTCCTGGGTTCATAGGATTATGCTCAAGGTGGCTTCGTCATTCATACGTGCCATCCTTGCTACATTCACCCATCTTTTTTTAAAACGTTAGCTAGACAAAACTTGCCTCTCTACTCTCACTTTCCTTTTCAAGTGGTACTTGAAGAAGTTGATGAGAAGTTGACCAGAGAGGAAAGTGTTTGTCTCCAATCCTTTCAGACGCGTCCACCAGATACATTCTTCGCCATAGCCACAAGGATGTGAAATAGCTCTTCCTTCCCGTTTGAAGGAAGGAGGCGTGACAATATTGACGATAGACTCAGCTGATAAACCGACTCGTCCCACACGTGACAGAAATTGTTAGACATAAGCCCACAGGTCGGAAATTGTTGGACACTGCACGAGTGCGTGCAGAACGGTTTCGTCGCTCTGACCGCAATAGAAAGATATAGAGATAGATAGAGATAGATAGATAGACAGATAGATGGATAGATATATACATACATACACACACACACACACACTATATATATATATAGATAGATAGATAGACAGACAGACAGAAATATATATATATATATCTATATTATATATATATATATATATATAATATATTATATATATAGATTATATATAGATAGATAGGATAGATAGTAGATAGATAGATAGATAGAAAGGCATGGGCTAGAAGTTTGCTAAATGTTTGTGAGTGTGTGTATGTGTGTATTTGTGTGTGTGTGCCTGTGTGTAAACGTATATGTGTACATACAGATATGAGTTGGTAAGTGTCTGCATATTTTTTCTTGTGTTGGGCGATATCATGTGCCTGCCTAATGTTACTTTGTCCTTATGTATATCTTCAAATTTCTTTGCTATGTCTTCAAACTTCTTTTGTTGAAATTCGTATCTGCTTCTGAGAAAGAGAAAGAAATATCGAGGAAAAGATATAGATAGATTGATAAATAGACAGATAGAAATAGAGGAATAGAAAGAGAGATAGAGTGTATGAGCGTGTGCATGTGTGCGAAGAGAACCAGAGTGGGAATGAGTGATGACGTAGGTTGAGAGGTGAGTAAATAGATTGATAACTGTTTGATGGTATTTTTATATATATGTGAGCACATATATACATGTGTAAGTTGTTGGGGGTGTATTTTATCACAACCATCGGATCGCGAAGCATTCCTCACGACCGCAGGTTCGTAAGACGGTTGTCACCTGTAAACAGTTTTGAGTAGGAACCGGAAAGAAAAGTATGAACGCGCAATGCGCACGTTCACATTGAATTCGTAAAACGGAAGGGAAGAATAAAAACGTAATATCAAACAAGTTATATGATGGTCTGCATGCCACGTCGGACACCACTATCACACAGCTTTGCTGCAATTTTCTTGTTATGCATGTCTTTATACGGAAATAAAATCCATATAAACATATTAATTTCGCTTTCAATTTAACATAGTATAAATACATAATTGAAAGAGAAATATGCTGCGGTATTCGTCCAGTAATAACATGTTATATACGCACTGTGTTGAGAAGCACAATATATGTCGGAGGGAGACGCGTACTCAGAATCAGTAACATGCTTAAAGAAGATTTGTCGCGTCCGAAGATAGCTGAGAATGTACTCCTTTAACAAAGCTCGAGGAAGCTGAAATGTAAATTGCGTCATAGCCAGCCTCTGGTGGAACGTTTGTCGTCTTCCTCCGATGTATATTGTAGTTTTGAACACAGCACGTCCATAAAAGATGTTATTTCTCTATGAATACCGCAGAAAATTCTCTTTTAACGATTTATTTATATTATCCATGATACTCTGATGGCTGTTTTAATATAATATCGCTTCTATTGCCTATAACGGATACTTATATATTCTTCAATTCTTTGAAAAAAATTTAAGTGATATGTATAGTCATATACATGCATTTCACCCATGCTGTTTGAATGTTTGTTAGGCTTTGGCAGCCCCTTCTTTCTCAGTGACCAACAGATCATATTGAGTGTTATATTTTGTAGACTACATAGAAAACATTGGCAAAATCATACAGCGTGAAAATTAGTACCTGCAAGGGATCCCTTGTATAGTGTGCTTGAATGCATCTCTATCGCTAATCTCCGTTAGTTTCATTTGTGTTTTTTGGCCCAAATACTAAGCTCTCGAACTTGGTACCGTCTTGACACTAAAATATCGATGAATATTACGGAAACTGCTACAGATCGTACAAGCTGGTAAATTAGGAAAATACGACTTATGTCAAATGTAGGAGTGGCTGTGTGATAAGTAGCTTGCTTACCAACCACATGCTTCCGGGTTCAGACCCACTGCGTGGCACCTTGGGCAAGTGTCTTCTACTATAGCCTCAGGCCGACCAATGCCTTGTGAGTGGATTTGATAGACGGAAACTGAAAGAAGCCCGTCGTATATATGTATATATATATATATAATGTGTGTGTGTGTGTGTGTGCGTGTGTGTATATATGTTTGTGTGCCTGTGTTTGTCCCCCCAACATCGCTTGACAACCGATGCTGGTGCGTTTACGTCCCCGTAATTTAGCGGTTCGGCAAAAAGAGATCGATAGAATAAGTACTAGGCTTACAAAGAATAAGTCCTGGTGTCGATTTACTTGACTAAAAGCGGTGCTCCAGCATGGCCGCAGTCAAATGACTGAAACAAGTAGAAGAGAGTTCTCTATATGACAGTTATATAAATACTATTTAAAAGCAGAACAAAGTAGCAAGATCATTGTCGGGTCTCCACTATTCATTGTTTTCACATTTTAAACAACTTATTTGTTTTTGGAATTTAAATTCATCAGCGACTAACACCTACGTAATTAGTTAATAACATCTAGCATCTACTGCCGATTATTAAACCCATATTCCCCGTCAAATATTGTAAAACACGCACTATTCTGCAATACATCAATTACATCCGTGAGAACCCATTCAAAAATGAAAAGAAAAATTAATCATTCTGTATGCAGCTGAGACCGTCCTTCACATTTTCAAGAACGTCAAGATTCAGGTGTAATACATATATAACTTGCGTAAATTCAAGCTAATCCTGTAGGCACTTCATAAACATAACACCTGAATCCTGATGCGTTGCAGCTGTTGTTCTTGATTCTTACAAAGACAAATGAAACGTGAAAAGAAATTCCTTTGTTGCTATTTAAAGGTTGAGTGTCTGAGCTGGGTGAGTGTTGGCTCCTTCGTGTAAACCAGTCCGCACTGTTAGTATTTCGCTGAATTAGGACATACTTATGCATTGTCGCAACCACGTCGGCGGACATCTAGAAATATCCAAATTAGGAAGAAGAAACAGCAACATATATGGACACATACACATATACATTATACACCTACGCACATTCGTTTATGTATATATGTATATGTATATATATATATATATATATATATATGTATGTATATATATATGCTACATACATATATATATATATGCATATATCTATATATCTATATATATATATATATATATATATATATATATATATATGTTTACATACACAGACATTTATATATATATATATATATATATATATATATATATATATATATATATATATATATATATATATATATATATAGAGAGAGAGAGAGAGAGAGGAGAGAGAGAGAGTTAGATAGATAGATAGATAGATAGATAGATAGATAATAGATAGATAGATAGATAGATAGATAGAGAGAGATAGATAGATAGATAGATAGATAGATAGATATTCTTGCATCACCTACACCGCTTAAACAACACAGACATTCATCAACCTCCAAACTCAAACATATGCTCCAAGACAGAATAAATATTTAATTAGAGATGTCAGTACAATATTTATTTATTTTTTCATATATTTATTTATTTATTTATTTATTTATTTATGTTGTTCTTTTATTTGATTGTACTTGTTCGTAACGTCACTGCGCTGTTTCGTGTACATTCAATAATGATTTGATATCTTCATATTTTGTTATTGTCCTAGCTGTCGGGGTTTCTTTTGTTTTGGGTTTTGTAAAGGTAGAAGGTTATTTCGATCCTTGCTTTAATGTTTATTTCATCTCACTCTATGTCTAGAAGTTGTATGTCTTCGATCGCTTCATTACAATCTAAATTTTTGTTTTTATTTTCGTACATCACATTGAATTTTCCGTTATATTTTGCTCTCTCCTCTCTCTCTCTTTTACGCGGTGCAGTCATTGGAATGCGACCGCCTTCGAACGTCATTTTGAAGCGTTTATGTAGAAAACAAGGTGACCCTTGTGCTTATCTTTAAGTCT
>NW_021829985.1:0-5642 GCF_006345805.1 Octopus sinensis | reverse complement strand
GAAGGTTATATGGATACAGTTTGTGTATCAAATAGCTAACTTAAGGCGATGGCCTCATGGAGCTAATAAGCGGACAGCTTTATTCTTATTTTTATAAGAATGCCATATTAGTATGGCGATAACTATTAATTTCCAGGAACGCTGCCGTGTTCTCTTTTAGAGAGACTTAGTCATTTTAATATTTCTATTATATATATATATATACAAGGTTAGCTGAGTTAGAAGTTAAAATAACCGCCTAATGGATAGAAGTGTCCATTACACTACCGGTATCGATATTTCTCCATTTTCTGTCTTCCTCATGTGCAGAGTGGCCCAAAAGTAGGTTTACAGTTATTCAACAATCTCAACATTCAATCGTGAAATATGGCATATTCACTCATTACCCATTTTTGTCTTCGATCGCATTATTTACTTTCATCTGACGTTCGTAAAAATCAGTGCTGACTATAATTTCTATGAAATATCTGTGGAAATAACCTTAAAAAAGAGGAAAAGTCGGCCTCGGCGGAATATGAACATACAGAATATACAGGTGGACGAAATGCCGCTAAACAATTTGTCCAGCATGCTAACGATTCTTCCAGCTCACAGCCTCCAAACCCCCACTCAAACACGCACATATATATTTATACTTAGGAATATATATACAATAATACATTAATAAACACACACACAAATACACTCACAAAATATCAATACTTACATATATTCATACAAGCACGCACGCCCCCCCCCCCCACATATATATATATATATATATATATATATGAATCAAAGAGAAAAGACGCAATAAGAACGTAACGAACGACAATAAATACATAAGGACAGATAATCGATATAAAAACAGAAAAGTAAAACCAGGACGGAATATATAAAATGGGGGGGAGGCTAATTCTCAATTTTACAACCTAAAGGGAGAATATATATACGTCACTAAAGTGACAAAGGGAGGTAATCTGCTCCAGTATGGCTAGAATTAAGAGTCAAAACAACTAGTGACGTATATATTTCTGCCTTTGGGTTGTAAAATTTACGAATTAGCCACCTATATTATTTATAATTTTCCCTTTCACCGCTTATGAAATCTGCGTATGATTTCAACGGAAATCTTATAAACTCACAAGGCGAGCTGATTTTAACCCTAGGCGGGGTGAGAGCCACTGATGAGCATTAAGATACGTGAACATCAAAATGTGAAATCATCGATAATCTGGCTATACCAGCTGTTGTAGTGAGCTTGCCTCCCTTGTCAGTCATTAGATAGTGCTTTCCGTGGCTATTGTTTTTATTCTTATTTGTAGCACTATTGGTGCTGGTTAGTGGCGTCTGTCACCTTGGTGAGGTATATAAATCAGTCAGGGCTGAAACATGAAAGAATAAAAGAATAAAAGAAGATATATATATATATATATATATATATATATATATATATATATATATTATATAATATATATATATATATATAAAATATATACAATAAAAGCAATTAAGATTCAAGTCAGTTCTAAAGAATTCACTTGAATGCGGTACTTAACTTAGATGCACCAGAAAACTATATGGTGTTAACCATACAGTAATGTGGGGTGATTATAACGAGAAAGAAGCAACAAGAATGGATTAGTTTTTAGTACAATTGTTTCGTACAAAGACAGGCTTTATTAAAAGTTGCAAATATTGCAGCAGATAAAAGTGTCCCGTACTCATCAGCTAAAACACATAGAGTTCTCCAAACATCTTAGTGGGTGAGGTTACACTCATGAATATCGAGAGATAATCATAAAAGCAGATTCAGGTTGTAAACAGACTTCCAAAGTTCTTTAATGATGATGCACAGTCTTATCACAGGTTTTAAAAAAGCTTATTAGCTTCACAGAGAAGGTGACACTTTTATCTGCTGCAATATTTGGCAACTTTTAATAAAGCCTGTCTTTGTATGAAACAATTGTACTAAAAACTAATCCATTCTTGTTGCTTCTTTCTCGTATATAAATAAATATATATATATATATATATATATATATACTCTATTACTTGTTTCAGTCATTTGACTGTGACCATGCTGGAGCACCGCCTTTAGTCGAGCAAATCGACCCCAGGACTTATTCTTTGGAAACCTAGTACTTATTCTATCGGTCTCTTTTGCCGAACCGCCAAGGTTACGGCGACGTAAACACACCAGCATCGGCTGTCAAGCGATATATATACATACATATATATATACATATACATATATATGTGTGTGTGTATGTATTTATGCATACATATATATGCGTATAGGCGTAGGAGTGGTGTGTGGTAACTACCTTGCTCACCAGCCACATGGTTCCGGGTTCAGTCCCACTGCGTGGCACCTTGGGCAAGTGTCTTCTACTATAGCCTCGGGCCGACCGAAGCCTTGTGAGTGGGTTTAGTAGACGGAAACTATAAGAAGCCCGTCGTATATATGTATATATGTGTAGATGTATGTGTGTGTGTATATGTTTGTGTGTCTGTGTTTGTCCCCTCTCCCAACATCGCTTGTCAACTGATGCTGGTGTGTTTACGTCCCCGTAACATCAGAGGTTCGGCATAAGAGACCGATAGAATAAGTATTAGGCATACAATTAACATACTGGCGATTTTAGAAGCTCTCCACCCTCATACCTACACACTAATACACACATATTCATACGCTGGACCATTTTTATACATTAATATTGCTTGTACGGCAAGTGTAAGAAGAAGGTCTTATTTTATGCCAAACTTTGTATGCATCTTTTGCTGAGTTGACGCCTTTAACCTCTTGATTGAACCAAAGGGTCCTCATGCCACCCAGTGCCACACCGAGCCTCTTTCGCTCGCTGTACTTAACAACTGAAGCAATAGCTACCGAGTTGAAGAAACTCTATCCCGTTTCAACGTCCTTAGTTGGTTCAGGATGTTCTCTGAATTTGGATGCAATAGTATCTGCATACCTGGTCCCGACCTGCTTATCAGCCAGTGCTTTCCTCTTTGTCCTTTAGGTCGAGCTGGATCTGCCAGTTCTTGGCTTTAGGTATTCTCACCCTTCAGACCTGGATGGTAATCAGTTGACAGCTCAGCTCCTCTTTTAACACGCAGATCCAACACAGAATCAGAGATCAGAGACAATAACAAAATCAGTAATTGATCTCTGTCTCTGATCGACTCTATACTATGCATATTCCTGGATGGCTCTTTGCTGGAAGAAAGTGTTTATAATAGGGAGCCCGTAACTAGAGCAAAAATCTAACAATGCCAACCTGTTTACATTTAGATCGAAATCACCAATCACTCCTTTCTTTCCAGTCACCCACTTCTAATGCCAACATGTGCATTGAAGTCTCTTATTTGGATATATGACTCTTAACTACATTTAACTACATCTAAAGTATTCTCTGTTTGACTCCAGCCAGGATCTCTGAAAAGGTACCTAAGCAGAGGCAATAGGAAACAATAATTTCAATTTTCAAAAAGGAAGACAAGAGAGATTTTGCTCTAATTATAGAGGAATTATAGAGGAATTTCCAGATGACATGGTACTACTCAACTCATCGGAAGATGATCCCCGCCCTACGCTTGATGTTTTGTTGCTGTGTGCAACTCAGCATGAATGAAAATCAGTGTTGCGAAGACTGAGACACTCGTCCTCTCAAGGAAACTTGCGCAATATCTTTCGCACGTGAGTGGATTTCCACTTAAACAGGTACAGAAATTCAAGTATCGCGGGGTCGCTTCCACGAGTGATGGAAAACTAAAGGCTAAATAAAGTGTAAGAATTGTAGGAGCTGGTACAGTAATGCGCCAGTTTCGGTATTCGGTTACCAGAGGAAAGGAGGTAGGAGTAAAAGCCAACTTAACTATCTTCAATTCAGTGTTCGTGTCCACCATTACCTATGGTTGTTGTTTCTTCCTTCTCAAGCCACACCAGGCTCATTAGGGCCGGTTTCCCGGTTTCATTGGCGTATAGGTTCCCCACCTGGACCGGATGCCGGTCCGTCGCAGGTGAGCTGCAGGATGCAGGAGGAAAGAGTGAGAGAAAGTTGTGGCGAAAGAGTCAGCAGAAGTTAGCCATTACCTTCTGCCGGAGCCGCGTGGAGCTTGGGTGTTTCGCATAATCATACACATCGCCCGGTTTAAGATTCGAACCTGCAATTCCTAGATCGCGAGTCCGCTGCTCTAACCACTAGGCCATGTGCCTCCACCTTAACTATGGTCATGGATAAATGATCGAAAATATACGATTGCGGATACAAGTGGTCGAGACGAGAGTTGTCAGAAGGGTCTTTGGAATAACGTTACTCGATAGGATAGAATGTGTAGTCTGGAGATCAGACAGGTGCTCCATATAGGGCCACTACTTCTCCGAATTAAGATATCACGATAATCCGGACATGTGGTAAGAATGTCTCAGGAAAAAATGTCGCTGGACAGGTTTTAGAGGAAAAGAAACAACAACTGGCAGAAGATCCAGGACTAGACCATGAGTAAGATGGTTGGATATATACGTGTACACAGTCTAAAGACTTCCACACAGTTTGCATCTGTAAAATTCACTCAGAAGGCATTGGGCTGCCTGGGCTACTATGACAGAAAACACTTGGCCAAATTGCCATCATACGAACATAAATAATCGCAATGAAATATGGAGAAAATCTCTAGTAATTGCTAGAAAGTGCAGCTGAAGCAGAGTAGTATATTTTTTAGTAGTGAGTGCGTTTTGGGAGTTGGTAACCAGTTATATATATATATAAATTACTGGTTACTATTTTTACGTGTTTCAGTCATTTGACTGCGGTCATGCTGGAGCACCGCCTTTAGTCGAGAAAATCAACCCCAGGACTTATTCTTTGTGAGCCTAGTGTTTATTTATTCCATCGGTCTCTTTTGCCGAACCGCTAGGTTACGGGGATGTAAACACACCAGCATCGGTTGTCAAGCGATGTTGGTGGGGGGGGACAACAAACACAGACACACAAACACATACACATATATGTATATATATATACATATACTTATATACAACGAGCTTCTTTCAGTTTCCGTCTACCAAATCCACTCACAATGCTTTGGTCGGCCCGAGGCTAGAGTAGAAGACACTTGCCCAAGGTGCCACGCAGTGGGACTGAACCCGAAACCATGTGGTTGGTAAGCAAGCTACTTACCACACAGCCACTCCTGCGCCTAGCTATTTACCACACAGCCACTCCTGGTTATATAATATATACTTGTTATATAATATGTGTGAATGTATGTATATAAATTACTGGATGGCGTAGAATGGACATTAATTGATGTTGGAAGAATAGAAATTTACACAAGTATCAATGTGTGTATAGAAAGTCTAGTTTGTAAGGTCATAGGACGAGATAGGCGCAGGAGTGGCTGTGTGGTAAGTAGCTTGCTTACCAACCAATGGTTCCGGGTTCAGTCCCACTGCGTGGCATCTTGGGCAAGTGTCTTCTGCTATAGCCCCGGGCCGACCAATGCCTTGTGAGTGGATTTGGTAGACGGAAACTGAAAGAACCCTGTCGTATATAGTATATATATATATATATATATATATATATATATATATATATATATATTATATGTATGTATATATATGTATATGTATATATATATATATATATATGTATATA
>NW_021829984.1:0-5695 GCF_006345805.1 Octopus sinensis | reverse complement strand
TATATATATATATATATATATATATATACATATATACATATGCATATATATATATACATATGTATTTATATATATATATATACATATATATACGTATGCATATATATGTGTGTGTGTTCAAACACAGATACATATACACGTACACACATCTATACATAAATGTATTGCGTATTTGTGCACATGTATGTGTATACACACACTCACATTCACACACTCACGCACATACACACACTCATATATATATATACATATACATGTATACATACATGTACAAACGTATATACATATATATATGTGTGTGTGTGTGTGTGTGTGTGTTCGTGTTTTTGTACATGTGCTCATTAGCACATACACACACACACACACACACACACACACATACACACACACACACACACACTCACTCATAATCACACACAAACACATGGCTACGCTCAGCACATAATTTATTGCAGCCCGAAACACTAAGATGAATAAATGAAAGGCGAGAGAATTGTTACAACCTGACGAATATTAATGTCGTAACCGCCATTTGCATTTCACCCTTCGCCATTTTAACTCTCGTCTTCTAAATGGACTTTCTTAACAATTGTTAAAGAAGAATGGATGTTTGTAACGAAACACATTCGTCGCTGATAAAACAAATATTATTAATATTATTAATCAATCTACGGCAAACAATAACGGGTGTATATAAAGGAAAACGGCTGCGTTGAGGTATATACAATCGTCGGAGTGACATTGGAAGTGTTGTTTAGCTGAAAGAAAATGGAGGTTTGTGCTGTAATGTTCGCGGTGTTTGGTTAGAAGAGTTGACAATAGGAGCATATTGGTGATATATGATACGTTGTTGGTATTGTAGTTGGGGCTGTTGTTGTTGTTGTTGTTTAGCCCCAGGCCAATCCTGATCCGGGCAGATTTATGATCGAACATGTTCCAGCTGTGACAATCCCGCCTTTTAGCCAGACATAGTGTAACTAGGACTACATTATCAAATGTATAGTAGAGTAGTAAGTATAAGAGGCTATAGGTGTGTTGCTTAGCCCCAGGTCAGTCCTGATCCAGACAGACCCATGATCAAAGATGCTCCAGCTGTGACCATCCCATCTTTTATTCAGGCATAGTGTATCTAGGACTACATTATCAAATGTATAGTATAGTCGTAAGTATTAGAGGATATAGGTGTGTTGCTTAGCCCCAGGTCAGTCCTGATTCAGACAGACCCATGATCAAAGACGCTCCAGCTGTGACCATCCCATCTTTTATTCAGGCATAGTGTATCTAGGACTACATTATCAAATGTATAGTATAGTCGTAAGTATTAGAGGATATAGGTGTGTTGCTTAGCCCCAGGTCAGTCCTGATTCAGACAGACCCATGATCAAAGACGCTCCAGCTGTGACCATCCCATCTTTTATTCAGGCATAGAGTATCTAGGACTACATTGTCTAATGTATAGTATAGTAGTTAGTATTAGTGGCTATAGTTGTGTTGCTTAGCCCCAGGTCAGTACTGATCCAGTAGACCTATGATCAAAGACGCTCCAGCTGTGACAATCCTGTCTTTTATTCAGACATAGTGTATCTAGGACTACATTATCTAATGTTTATTGTAATAGTTAGTATTAGTGGTTATAGTAGTTGTTGTTGTTTAGCTCCAGGTCAGTCTTGATCCAGTAGACCTATGATCAAAGACGTTCCAGCTGTGACCATCCCGTCTTTTATTCAGGCATAGTGTATCTAGGAGTACATTATCTAATGTATACTATACTAGTTAGTATTAGTGGCTATAACTGTTGTTGTTTAGCCCCAGGTCAGTCCTGATCCAGTAGACCTATGATCAAAAACGCTCCAGCTGGGACAATCCTGTCTTTTATTCAGACATAGTGTATCTAGGACTACAATCTCAACTGTATAGTATAGTAGTTAGTATTAGTGGCTATGGTTGTGTTGCTTAGCCCCAGGTCAGTCCTGATCCAGTAGACCTATGATCAAAGACGTTCCAGCTGTGACCATCCCATCTTTTATTCAGGCATAGTGTATCTAGGACTACATTATCTAATGTACAGTATAGTAGTTAGTATTCGTGGCTATAGTTGTTGATTTTGACTGCAACAGTGACCCCGTCACATGTGTTATACAATGTCTGTGTGTCGGTGTGTATAACAGCAACTCGGCCCAAGATAGGGGACAAATACCATCATCAAACCCCCACCAGCGATGCCAGCTCTTCCATCACAAAGGAAATCTACCAGTCTGTGCGTCGCTGTATTTTACACAGTCAACGGACATAGCCCCAATATACTTCAAAGCATTTGTGGAGCACTTTTCAATTCAATGAATCTTACAATTCGAATACTAAGAGTTACACTACTACTACTACTACTACTACTACTACTACTACTACTACTGCTGCTGCTGCTGCTGCTACTACCATTACTACTACTACTACTACTTTCAAGGCTACAAACACTACTACTAGTACTACTACGACTACCACCACTACCACTACTACTATTACTACTATACTACTACTACTACTACTACTACTACTAATAATAATAATAGTAATAATAATAATAATAATAATAATAATATAATAATAAAAATAATAATAATAATAATGTTACTGCTGCTACCATTACCACTGCAACTACTACTACTATTGCTACTACTACCACGACCACCACCACCACTACTACTACTACTACTGCCAGTAATACTACCTTAACTGCTACTGCAGCTACTACAACTGCTATTACTACTGCTACTATCTTTCTACTACTGCTACTACTACCACTACTACTACTACTACTGCTGCTGCTACTACTATTATTTCTGCTAGCATTAGTAGAACCCCTACTACTACTAAAACCAATACGACTACTGCAACTAGCGCCAACACCACTACAATTTATCGACAACACCATACCGTCACGAACACTACGTCAGCAAACACCAATACCTTCACCGCAACAACAACGGTACTACTATTACCACAACTACTACCACCACCACCACCACCACCCAGTGCCACCGCCGCCACCACATCACCAGCATCATTAGAACGTTCACCCCCCCTCCCATCAGCCTCGTTACCACCTCCTTTCCGTTACCTCCCAACTTAGTCGGAAGCAGTGAACCGGAAACGTTCCAATGGCCATATAGTAAAGATCTTTGACTTGGCGGTTCGTCGTCTTGTAATGTCGGTGTTGACTTCAAAGAAAGGTAGTATGGAGAGAGAGAGGCTGAGACAGAGAGAAGGAGAGAGAGAAGCTGAGAGACGGAAAGAGAGAGAGGGAGAGAGAAGGAGGGAGAGACAGTGCGAGGAGGGTGATAGATAGAGAGAGTTAAAGAGAGGGAGAAAAGGAGAGAGAGAGAAAGACAGAGAAAAAGAGAGAAAGAAAGAGAAAGTGAAAGAGACAGATAGGGAGGGATAGAGAGGGATAGATTGTTTGGAGAGAGAGAGAGACAGAGAGAGAGAGGACAGAGAGTGAGAGAGAAAGAGAGAAAGATAAATGCTGAAAGAGAGAGAGAGAGAGAGAGAAAGAAAATAAAAATGAGAGACAGAGAAAGAAAGGGGGAAAGAAAGGTAGAGAGAGATGGAAGAGAGAGAGAGGGAGAGAAAGAAAGAGAGAGAGAGAGGGAGAGAAAGAGGGAGAGAGAAAGGGGGAGAGACAGTGCGTGGAGGGTGATAGATAGATAGAGACAGAAAGAGAGAGAGTTAAAGAGAGGGAGAAATAGAGAGAGAGAAAGACAGAGAAAAAGAGAGAGAGAAAGAGAAAGTGAAAGAGACAGAGAGAGAGAGATACAGCTTGAGGAGGGTGATAGATAGAAAGAGAAGGAGGGGAGAGTGAGGGGGTGAGAATGTAAGAGAGAAAACAGAGAGGGAAAGAAAAGGAGAGAGAACGACAGAGAGTGAGGAGAGGGGAAAAGAGAGAGAAATAGAAAGAGACATGGATAAAAAGAGAAAGTGAGTGAGAAAGAGAGAGAGAGAGAGATAGAGAGAGAGAGACAGGAACCAAGTGAGAGAGGAAAAGAGAAGGAGGGATAGAAAGAAGTAGAAGAAAGCGAAAGAGAGAGAGATCGATAACCAGAATGATGCATTCTCTTTAACTCTTTTACTTGTTTCAGTCATTTGACTGCGGCCATGCTGGAGCACCGCCTTCAGTCGAGCAAATCGACCCCGTGACTTATTCTTTGTAAGCCCAGTACTTATTCTATCGATCTCTTTTGCCGAACCACTAAGTGACGGGGACGTAAACACACCAGCATCGGTGTCAAGCAATGCTAGGGGGACAAACCCAACACACACACAAACACACACACACACACACACACATATATACGACAGGTTTCTTTCAGTTTCCGTCTACCAAATCCACTCACAAGGCATTGGTCGCCCGGGGCTATATAGAAGACACTTGCCCAAGATGCCACGCAGTGGGACTGAAACCCATAACCATGTGGTTGGTAAGCAAGCTACTTACCACCCACACAGTCACTCTACACCTTTATATATATAATATACATGGGCTTCTTTCAGTTTCCGTCTACCAAATCCGCTCACAAGGCATTGGTCGGCCCGGGGCTATAATAGAAGACACTTGCCCAAGGTGCCACGCAGTGGGACTGAACCCAGAACCATGTGGTTGGAAAGCAAGCTACTTACCACACAGTCACTCCTGCGCCTATTGAAAGAAAAGATACCTGGATGGAGAGAGAGGAGAGAGAAAGAGTGGGAGAGAGATATAGGGAGAAAGAAAAGAGGGAATAGGTGGATAGATATTATGTATGGATAATCACCACCACCATCACCATCATCAGCACCAGCACTTGAGAAACGGCGTTGGTTTGTTTACATCCCTGTAACTCAGAAGTCTGGCAGAACAGGACTATTTGTCCGATTAAATCCTTCAAGGTGGTGACCCAGCATGGTCGCAATCCAATGAGCGAAACACGTGAGTGGCTGTGTGGTAAGTAGCTCGTTTACCAACCACATGGTTCCGGGTTCAGTCCCACTGCGTGACATCTTGGGCAAGTGTCTTCTGCTATAGCCTCGGGCCGACCAAAGCCTTGTGAGTGGATTTGGTAGACGGAAACTGAATATATGTATATATGTTTGTGTGTCTGTGTTTGTCCCCCTAGCATTGCTTGACAGTGGGGGCGCAATGGCCCAGTGGTTAGGGCAGCGGACTCGCGGTCGTAGGATCGCGGTTTCGATTCCCAGACCGGGCGTTGTGAGTGTTTATTGTGCGAAAACACCTAAAAGTTCCACGAGGCTCCGGCAGGGGATGGTGGCGATCCCTGCTGTACTCTTTCACCACAACTTTCTCTCACTCTTACTTCCTGTTTCTGTTGTACCTGTATTTCAAAGGGCCGGCCTTGTCACTCTCTGTGTCACGCTGAATATCCCCGAGAACTACGTTAAGGGTACACGTGTCTGTGGAGTGCTCAGCCACTTACACGTTAATTTCACAAGCAGGCTGTTCCGTTGATTCGGATCAACCGGAACCCTCGTCGTCGGAACCGACGGAGTGCTTCCATCGTCCATTGCTTGACAACCGATGCTGGTGTGTTTACGTCCCCGTCACTTAGCGATTCGGCAAAGAAGACCGATAGAATAAGTACTGGGCTTGCAAAGAATAAGTCCCGGGGTCGATTTGCTCGATTAAAGGCGGTGCTGCAGCATGGCC
>NW_021829983.1:0-2500 GCF_006345805.1 Octopus sinensis | reverse complement strand
TGACGCTTCAAGGTTCTCGCATCGGAGTAACCAATGAACATCGAAGAATTAACACCAAGAAGGAAGAAATGTTATTTAGAACTATTTATTCGTTTACCCGACAGGTTGTTACAGAGACAGTAGCAATTCTAGTGATAGTGTCGACAAGGATGACACGCTGGTTAGTAGCTGATATGTAGAAAAATGTTCTCAGTCAGTAGAGATGGAAAGAGTAAGGTAGTCATGGTGCTGACTAGAAAGGAAGAAAGGATAAAGGCGGCATCACCTTCCTTACGGCCGAAAGCCTCTCTTCGCATGTCGAGCGAAGGGCGAAGGGAAGTGCTACCGTTGGTTAAGGCTGATGCAAAAGTCGGTGTTGCTCCTTGGTCTGGCTGACACCTAAGAGCTGGTGTTGCTCCTTGGTCGAACGACGCACACACAGATAAAAAAACATATTCATTTCTAACATATGACATCCGCAGGTGTACCCTGTTTTTATTCCTCTCAACTCGCAGCAGTTGACAACAAATTAATATAAGCAAGCAAGTTAGCAAGTAAGCAAGCAAGTAAGCAAGCAAGTAAGTAAGAATGTATGTAAGCAAGTAAGAAAGTATGTAAGTAAGTAAGCCAGCAAGCAAGCAATCAAGCAATGAAGCAAGCAATCAAGCAAGCTTGCTTGCTTACTTACTTACTTAGTTACTTGCTTGCTTGCTTGCTTACTTACTTACATACTCACTTACCTATTTTTGGCAGTGCCCCAGCCTGGCCACAGTCCATTCCAATAACAAAACTGAGCAAATCACTAAAGGTAAAGACTAGAATCGAGAACAATTACGTAGACGGTATTGCGATTGTACAACTCCACACAACTCCATATGTATTGTTTAATTTATTCATTTGAGAAAAATATATATATCGTTTACTACAGACGCAGACAAGTTTGTCTGATGATGAATGTCATTTCTTAAGAAAGCGCTTTAGGGTTTATTCCACTCAACAGCAACTTCACCAAAATCTTTAACATATGCGAGAAATGCATTTCTTAGAATGAGATATTTCTTAGCATCTTCGTATCCATAGCCATATTTAAGTGAAAGTATTTGCCTTCACAAAAATAGTTGGATGCCATGTTCGAGAGTAAAAGCTTTTCCCTCCAAATTAGCTGAATCACTGGACTGTGGCCATGCTGGGGCAACGCCTTCATGTCTATAGCCATATTTAAGTGAATGTATTTGCCTTCACAAATATAGTTGGATTCCATGTTCGACAGTAAAACCTTTTCCCTCCAATATGAAGGTAACTTGAGAAGAAATGTAACTGAATCATAGCGCTGTGGCCATGCTGGAGCAACGCCTTCATATCGATAGCCATATTGAAATGAATGTATTTGCCTTCGCAAAAATAGTTGGATTCCATTTTCGACAGTAAAAGCGTTTTCCTCCAAGATGAAGGTAACTTGAGAAAGAAAATATCTGAATCATTGGACTGTGGCTATGCTGGGGTACTTATTGGTTTTCCTGTCTAGTACCTCCATCATCTGTCGAACCCCTATGTTACTGGAACGCAAACAAACCTACAAAAGTTAGAAGCCAATCGCTAACTGGATGCTACAATGCAGCCAATATCACAATATCAAGTTGACATTATAGAAGTTGGAGCCAACAAATATTTTGATCATGTTCCGCTGCCCTATAACAGATTTACAGCAATATCCACCAGAAATTTCCATTACTGAGACAAGACCCAAGAATGAAACAAGCACAGGAAGCAAACAACATAATCAAAAATATAAAACAATCAAAAATTCCCCCAGAAAACTATAAATCAGCTCATATTACACTCTACAACCATCCATACCAACAGTCAAGCTGTGTGGCCATATATATATATAAATATATATATATATATATATATATATATATATATACATAACATACACACATACTCACATACATTCATCGGACACAAGCCACCCGGACATACACACAGACACACTCACACATCCACACACATACATACTTACGCACATACTCGCAGGCTCGCGCACGCACGCGCTTGCGCCGGTTCGCATACGCATACGCTCCGCAGGCACCTCGCTCTTGGAACCGACAAGACCTCCCGCCCGTTCTGGGACCGTCGCGTGTCGTTGGGTTTTCCCACGCCCGCCTCCGCGGGACCACTCTTCCATCTTCCCCTCAGCTAGAGTCCTTTTCCTTAACCCCCCCCCCCGTTTTTCGTTACACACACGCGCACACATATACACACATTGCTTAAATATATACATTACTCTTACAACATTCAATCTACTCGCCATTTATACCACCACGACACTGGACACACACACACACTACACTCAAACACACGCTGGCACGCTACATACGCCCCCACCCCTTCCCCTCCCTCCCTTCCTCCTTCCTTCTTTTTCTTACTACTGACCTTTGTCTGCTAAGCGACCACTATCTCGCCCTACCTCACACGCCTACACACAGACGCACACACTAACAACACATATATATTTTTT
>NW_021829982.1:0-5434 GCF_006345805.1 Octopus sinensis | reverse complement strand
TGTTTAAAACAATTTTGTATAGTTATGTAATCATTAGGGCGAACTAAGTTAAAAAGTTAAATTATTAAAACAACTATTAATAATACATTTTACCACTAAGATTTTTGTTTAATACGCCTAAGGTAGCAAAATCGAAACCATAGTAAAAGATTATCTTTGAGGATAGTGTATTATATTGTTGTCTTTGTTGTGTAATATTTAATGTGAGAAAAGACATTTTGTAAATTTTCGTCAGTCATTTTGTAAATACCACTCAACCCTCTCAAATTGGCCACCTCTCAAATTTGCCATTTGTAACAATTTACCGCTGCAAAATTGAAAAAACTCTGCAAAATGGCCAATTCTCAAATTGGCCACAAATTTTATACCTCCCAGCCTGCTTAGATGACTGGGAAAATCTTCATAGATTGGCTAATAAACTTTGATTTGAATCTAAAATTAGAGAAAACAAATTTTGCTTATTTTGGATAACTGTCCTTCCCATTACATACCAGAAAATTTTTCTAATATTGAAATCATGTTATACCGCGAAATACTACAGGCTTGGTCAGTCAATGGACCTGGGAGTTATAAAAATTTCCAACGCATTTCAATAAGCACAAACTTGCATATTTAACGGATTTGTTAGAACATCAAGAAATATTCGTTTATAGTTGTATGCAAAAAAGGATGATGGCTCTATCTATGCCATGGCTTAATGCTAGTATCCCCACTATCGAAAGCTAGAAGCTGTGTCGATCAAATCAGAATTGATCAAAAAATAATACATCAACAAAAATTTGAAAATCTTCCTTATTTTGTAGGAATAAAAAGTTTTTGCAATTACCGATAAAACAAAGATATGTTATGTTTCTGTTATGTTTAATTGTTAAATTCTCTTGAAACAACATATCTAATACGCCAATAGAATTTGCTCCTAACAAGAACATTATTACTCAGATAGTCGACGAGGTACTTCGAAATAATTTGTTTCAAAGGGGAAATTTCCTTTTGTTAATTTCTGATGCCGCAAATCTTATGAAATCAGGTAAAATTTTATGTTCAAGTTTTACCTGCCAAAATAGTTAAATGATATTTCGAACATATTCAACATAACTAATTTACACATATCTCCTGCCGAGTATTTATAACTCACGAATTTTCAGCCGACCTCTTGCTTGGTTGAAAGAACTTTCTCTTAAATAAAGAGTTTTCTATGATCCAACCGAAATTTTTAACAAGACAATTAAGAAAAGTATTGTATGTGTAACAAGCAGTTTTAGTATATTTATTGTTTAGTTATAAAGTAGAAAGGGTTACCGGCGACCCGTGTGAGCACCGGTATTTAACCGAACGAATATCCATAGCCATAGTCAGAGGCAATACTCTGACTATCTGCCAATGACCTTTTTTCTTTAGTCCTTTTATTAAAGTTATAAAGTTAAATTTGTGGGGTAATTTTTTTAGTTTTTTGATTAATAAAGTTTAATTTTTATTTTATGTTAAAAAATCGCCCTAGTAATCATATTCTTATTCTAATCAATATCTAGAGTTTTTGTAGTTTGCTTGCATTTAAATACGTTAGGAACGTGCTTTAAATACTATTACAAAGAACCTTAAAAATTAAATTAAAATATTTTTTCAATTTTCTTATGTACTAAATAAACCTTACTAATAAAATATTATTGTAGCATAAGTACAACGAAATTGTTAAATGCATACACATGCACCTATGCAGAAAATTGGATTCAAAAAATCAAAAAGGTTGAAGACTCACTCTATCCAAAGCGTAATTACCAATGATCGTGCTGAATTACGAGTTGACACTACTATCCCTACCGAGTCAAAAATTCAATATAACAAGCCGGACATTTTCCTATACGACAAAAAATTAAACCACATATGGCTAATAGAGATTGGAGTGACGTGTGTGGATAATTTAAAAGCAGTTGAAGTTGAAAAACTTCATAAATATGATATCCTGGCAAGTGAATTAGAATCATTACAAAGCCAAAGTCAAAATACTTCCGATTGTCATTACCTGGGATGCGATCACCTCCAAGTATTTTAAAATATACATGGATTTGATTGGCATTAAAGACAGTGTTCTGGCGTACATCCAAACGATTGCATTAAAGAAGACGTTGGAAGGAATGTTCGTAGAATATAAACATGGTTTGAAGACGTAATGACTAAAGCATTGATTCTCAACAAAGATTATGCAGTGTGGAACACTCACCAAAGGGGAGCTAACTCGATGAAGAGGAGACATGATGAGGTGGCAGAAAACGAATACTCTGAGGAAGGACACATAATAGCAAGAGGATCACGAAAGATGATGGTGCTGTTCAGGGAGGCCCAAGACCAGTAAATTGAAAATTTTAATTAATCTAACTTTTAATTTATCATTAATTTATTCTCAGGTTAGGTAGCATAAGTAATATTTGTAATAATATGTCGCATGCACAACGCGCACTACGCCCCGAGCGCACATTATTGATTAGTCATATTGTAATTTTTATAAATTTTTCGAAATTATTGAATATAATGACACAAATGGCACTTTAAAATATTATAATATATTTATTAATTTGTTAATATCTTTTTTTCATCAAATTTTTATTAATATTACGCACGCTATATACTATGGATTGTTCACGTTTGGTTTTCCAAAACAAAAGAAGTATATAAAAAATAACAATGAATATGATCAAATCAAGTCGATTCTCCAAGGGATCGATGTAAAGACAAGAATAGATATCAGGAAAGAAGGTTTTTGACCAAGTCAAAATCTTTTATACTATTAAATGACTGCCTTTATATCGTGTTGAAAACGGGAGTCACAAATTAGTTATTACTTCTGATGATCATGAAAAAATAGAAGACTTGTCAAGGAATTCACGAAGTTAGCCATTCCTGTCAAAATGAACTTGAGAGATTGTGTAGGCAAAGATTTTTTTATTAAACGTGAAATCGTCCGTGATGTTGTTATCAAATGTGACATTTGCCGCTTTTCTGCACCTTTAAAGACCATGATACAGAATTCACGTTTTTGCTAATAACCAAATGAAAGGTTTCAAATGGATTTAATCGATCTTAAAAGGTGCTTTTTCTCATTATTTTAGATTTCGAGTTCCAATGATTCTTTTTCATGGCTGTTAACTTGTATTGATGTATACAGCAAATATGGATTCACAAGAAAGCTAAAAATAAATCTGGACTCGAGGTTTCAAAAATATTCAAGATATATTTATCGAGCATGGACCATGTCCTATATCTACAAACAGATAATGGGACAGAGTTCAAGAATTCTTACCTTACTGACTTGTGTGGAAATACAACATTCTCCAAATTCACGGAAGGCCTAACAATCCACGAGTCAAGGGATCATTGAGCGCTTCAACCAAACGATTACGCGCAAAATCTCGAAAATGTTATCTGAGGATAGTACCAAAAAGTGGATTAACTGTATTGGAGATGCAGTTATCTGGTATAACCTCTCTACTCATTCTTCTACGGGTTTTAAACTATTCTGTAAAAATAGGTGAAACTCCCTTTATCAGATTCAGGGGAATTCCAGGATTTAATGCAATAGTTCCAGAATAGCCTTTTAGTGAATCAAGAGGTATTTATTTTTGGTCATAATTTAGAAATTGGTGAAGAAATTGATTTAGAAAATGCCGAACATGAACGATTCCAACAATTCGAAGAACAGTTTAGCAAAATTTGTGCAACCCAAGTATTAAATAATCGTCAAATTTTTTGATGAAACAAGTTTAAAAACGTCTAATAACATTGAATGTCACCGGCTCATTAATGGACCCGGCAAAACTTTTAAAATTTGAGATATGATATTCTAACGTAAAAAGTCAATTTCGAAAGACAATCTTAACCAAAACCTAATTGTTGGAAGTCAATTTGATACTGTTCCCTATGCGGCCGCAGTGTATTGACTCGGATTTTATGATTAATACGATCTTTAATACTTTCTGATTACAATTTCTAGTGTTAAGAGGAACTCTAAATAACAGTTTTATTAAAACTTAATTAAAAAACCCCGTATACGACACAATGCAAAACATTAAAAGTTTCAACTATTTATTTTAAAATTTTAGAAAGTCTCGAGATATTATGTGACATGGTTTTGCGCGATACGTATGGGCAACCGGTTACCTGAAGTGACCTTGAAGCTTAACTTAATGTCAATATTGTAATTAATATTAAACTTCAAAGAATAATAACTTGTTAATTATTTTTTAAGTCTGCATTTCTAATTTTTCCAGCCACTTTTTATTATCATTGTCGATCATTTTTGCCATTTTCTTGTAATTGACTGGTTGAGCGTTCGACAATCCCTTGTGAGCGGGGATTGTTTGGCCTTCCGTGAATTCGTTTGATATTGAATTCCTCACATAGATTGGTCATTTCACGATTCTTGAATTCAGTCCATTATCGGACTGAAGAAGAATTGACACGGACCATTTAAAAAAAAATAATGATCTAAGGTTTTCACAAACTTCATTTGAGGACTTAGTGTAGAGCGGCCTCGCAAATGCAAATCTATAAAAATGTTAAAAAAACTAACCTGCTATATACGTCAATGACCGTAAAATCCATTTAAAATTTTTATTTATAGTAGAAAAACTTTCAGATCTATAAGATCTATCTCTGAAATCTTTCATTTGGGCAAGATGCAAAGACATGGTTATTTATATCTCCAATCTAAGATTTAAAAAAAGTTAAAACTTTTAAGGGTCGCGCAAATTTACAAATTTCACAGTTTCGAATGACTTTTCGAATAATCTCGTTTTTAACTGTGAAATATCGTTGTCGACATTCATATTCAATTTTGTTAACTCCTCCATGCGAGAAGTCATGCAAACTTTTAGCAACGATCTCCATTTCGGGTTCATTGTCTAGACAAATCACTAGCTTGTGATCTGAATTCGCACATTTAAGATACAATCTATACATTTACATTTGTATGATACCTTTCATAATTACAGTAAAATTTTCAATTTTCTTAACTAGTCTATATTTTTTTTGCTTTGTAAGATATTCAGGAAATTTATCCTGTAAAGCATCTTTTAAAATTTGATATTCCAAACTATTCTTTACATAACCTTTGTACGAGGACATTGCTGCAAATATACTTGCACGCTAGAAATAATTCAAGAAATTTAGGTTTTCCACCAAAAAAAATTAATTTCTAAAAATTAAATTCCTATAAATATAATTTTTTGTCAAAATGAGAGAGTCTTTAGCTAATTTAGTAAATATTAAATGATAAGAATGAGTCGCGGTCTAATTAAAAGATTTATAATTTAATCCCATCAATGTCATAATTGTACATTTCAAGGTCACGTCAGGTATCGCGCAAACCATAGGTATCGCGCAAACCATGTCACATATTAACATTTTTGATTACATTTTTTTCCATATCTTCTAGATCATA
>NW_021829981.1:0-5546 GCF_006345805.1 Octopus sinensis | reverse complement strand
CCTTCGTTTCCTTAAGCTCTTTAACCTTATGGCTCACCCAAGCACAATTTCAATATTATCATTTCTGAATATGAACAATATAGTATGACACAATAAGAGGATTAATATAGTATCATAAAATGGCGTGATTCACGTAATGCCACTGAAAAGCGAAGCTCATGTCGTACCATTCAGTAGGAGAATTCATACAGTACCACTAAAAGGTAGCACTATCATAGCACCAATGAAGAGTGTGTACATACCCGGAATGCATTAATTCGAGAATGTAGCGGAGCAGACGATGTGGTAGACGAATACCGTAAGCACAGGTTCTGTAGGGCTCGGTGAAAAAAGCATTTAAGGCGCTTTGGGTATTGTGAGTATAACAACACCCAAAAGGTTCATCATTACCGTGATACATATATAAATACTACATATAGATGCATACGGCGAATGCATACATACATACATACATACAGATATATTAATTTATATATATATATATATATATATATTATATATATATATATATTTGTATGTATGTATGTATTCTTTTATTGTTTTCAGTAATTATACTGCGGCCATGGTCGAGCACCGCCTTTAGTCGAGCGAATCGACCCAGGACTTTTCTTTGTAATCCTCATACTTATTCTATCGGTATCTTTAGCCCGAATTGCTAAGTTACGAGACGTGATGGGGAACAAACACGCACACACAAATATAACACACACACACACACACAACCCACACAGACACCACATATGTATATATATATATTGATATATATATATATATATAATATATATATATATATATATATATATATAGATATATGTATATATGTAATATGTATGTATGTATGTATGTGTATGTATGCATGTATGTATGTATGTATTCTTTTATATGTTTCAGTAATTATACTGCGGTCATGCTCGAGCACCGCCTTTAGTCGAGCTATATATCCGAACTGATATATCCTCCATGAAGTTTCAGAAATATGTAACGCAATTTGCTAGAGCAAAAATATCGTAATAGCAAACAATCTACTCAACACCACAGATGTGCATGTCGGCGGCTTGACTTTAGCCACTTGAGCATGTCTCTCAGTAGTGTAAAATTTGTGTATCACTGAACATGAGGAGGAAGAGTGAGGTGAGCATCATAGCCATGTGGTGAGAGGGATTCTTTTTGGGGTTTGAATAGATATCGTAACAAGAGCAAAGTTTGAAGGTGATATTAGCCATTTTTAATACTTTGCAGTGGGTAAGCAAATATGAAATCACAGTTGCTCGCCAAGGACAAAAATCACGTTACACAAGGAAAGAAATTAGACAAACTTGATACAGTGCCATGGCCAAGTGATAACTTCTTTTACTTCAGTAATCTAATATAAGAATTATTTCAATAACGAAGCAACAAATATGCAGTTTCCAACTGAATCAAGAATCGAAACCGTAATGTTCGTACAAACAAATGAAAATAGATTTCCTTCTCGCAAGAATCAATAACACTAACAAATTTGTACGTCAAACGTTTAATATGCTTCCATCGATAGTTATAATATTTTAACCCATTATAAACATGCCATGTATATATATATATATATATATTATATATATATATATATATATATATATATATATATATATATATATTATATATATATATATTTAGTATATATATGTGTATGTAATTATATATATATACATATATATATGTATATATATATATACTCACACACTACTCGGTTATATTATTTTTATGTAATATTCCAGTTATGATTACTGTTGTTGCCGTTGCTATTCTCGTCGTTATTGTTGTTGTTGCTGTTGTTGTTTTTTTAGTTAATGGTGGTACTGGTGGTGGTGGTTACATCCCTTTGTTTACATCGCTAATGTATCTCCAGACAGTTTTTCATACCCTTTTACATCGCATATATGCGATATTATAGTGTTTTTCTCCTTTTTACCTTCATACAATTTCTTTTTTTTAATTATTATCAGATGTTATTCCTCTAATTAAAACACGTCCAAAATTAGTGTAATATGTAAATTTTCTTTGTTATTAACTAATTTATTATCACTAATTTTTTCCCCCAAAATTTTATATTTTATATATTTATCCTCCCAAACTGTTCTCCAATGCTGTAAAATTATTTCCTCTTTCTATTATAGTTATAATTATTTGATGTGTTTTTGTATAATCCATCCTAGTCATTATACCATATTATATTATATTATAATATTTTTTCCCAACACTGAGATATCGATTTGCTTTAGTTTGCTAAATTTTGACACGCTTCTAAAACTGATCTTTTCCATTTTCTTTTCATGATTTCCCTCCTCTCTATTCTCAACTTATTTTTCTCCATCTCAATTGCGTTCAAATTTAATGTGATATAAAGTGCTGGTTTAAAATCTCCCTTTTTATATATTTTTTTCAAGCTCCCCGCTTTTTCACATAGTTATGTTATATGTTATTGTTGGTCTTATTGTTATTGATACTTCCTAAATATTTTTATCCGTTTCTATCCATGTGATTTTCCTCTTTGCCTGTGAGTTTATTCACCTTTCATCATGTATACATGTATTATGCATACATGCATGTCTATGTAAATACACACCAAGGAATGGAGAACCGCATATATATATATATATATATATATATATATATAATATATATATAATGTATTATATACATGCATCCATACATGTTCCAAATTTGTGTTAGAAGCAACTCAATAATATAACCATTGTAAATAGCACACACTTAATACATGTGGGCTGTGAAACGGTTGTAGCTATGGTATTACATTTGGGGGAGATCATGCTAGAAATGTATGTAGTTAAACACCATACTGTTCTGAGTTAGGCAAAACGAAACCTCCGTCCAAATAAGCCAAAAAAGGACAGATATCGATGCTTCATTGTGTTCTTTCTTAATTTTTAAGTTATTATTTCTTTTGCTCATTTGTCCTTCTACTGATACTTTTCCGAAACGAAATCGAAATATCGACCTAAAACACTTGTCTACTTGTGCGGCGCTGAATAGAAGAAAATGAATTAATAAATTTATTTTGCTTTGTGAGGAAGCACATGGCCTAGTGGTTAGAGCAGCGGACTCGCGGTCGAGGGAGCTCTGGTTCATATCTCAGACCGGGCGATGTGTGTGTTTGTGGGCGAAACACTTAAGCTCCACGCGGTTCCGGCAGAAAGTAATGACGAACTTCTGCTGACTCTTTCGCCACAGCTTTATCTCATTCTTTCCTTCTGCATGTTGCAGCTCACCTGCGACTAACCGGTGTCTCGTCCAGGTGAAGAACCTATACACCAAGTTAACCGAGAAACCGGCACTTGTGAGCCAGGCGTGGCTCGAGAAGGAACAAACATTTTGCTTTGTATCACAAACAAACAAAAAAAAAACACACTGATAACGGAAGAAAGAATTAAAAGATGACTACGTTAAGAAATAGTACGGGGTCTTCAAATATGTCGCCGAAGAAATTCGCTCCCCGTCGATAATGTGTTCCTTTGCAAACATCATCCACTGTAAATGACAGCGAGTACTGTACCTAGGTAATAAAAAGGATATTGTTTCTAACTCATCACCGATACTTGCGGACTAGTTCGTGGCTTTTACAATAAGCAGCCTTCACTTTCATCGCGACCTGGTGGTTACCGCCCGTTGACGAGGGACAGCAATCCCGAAACTAGTTCGAGCGTATCACTCAGGCTTGCGAGGAAGGGATGGCCTCCCTTTGCAAATACTCCAAGGACACTGATATTGTGTCTAAAGCCAGCTAGAGACGAAGATCTCTTGGGGCTATAAAGCTACAGTAACACCCCTTCCCCAATGTGGTTAGCCATGATAAGATGGCTTCTATACTTTACATTATCGAGCGATTACTGTTTCAATCTCATTCTGAGATTTAATTATGCGTACTTATAACAGCATTTTTTAAAAGGGTGAGCTGCTAGGATAGTTTCTTCTTTTCCTGAAAGAACTTTCTTATTGCCTCGGTTTTTTTATTGGTAAACAGCTAAAGCATTACAGTTAAAAAGAAAAGAGAAAAAGATGTCTTTAAACTATGGACGGTCTTCTATTTTCTTCTCTTAATTTGATTGGAAGTTGAATTTAACATAATTAAGTTCAGTGTAGAGTCTTTACCGCGCTAATGATTGCCAGTACAAACGAAATAGTGCTATTTGTAATCACCGACATCACCAGAAAAATATTAGGCTTCACAATTTTTTGTTTCATTTTGCATAAAATAAAAGAATTAAACGATATCAAACTTATGAAGTAACTATACAGATTATTCAAATTTGACTGAGAGGAAATTCGCTATGGACGGTGTTGAGTTGTCAAATATTTAAACCAAATTTTTTTCAAAACATGGGCCTCCCCTTGAGAAACACTGATGTAACCTAAAATTGAGACACCAGCAAAAGATGGATTTCCACTGATCTACTTGCGCTTACAAGTGCACGTTTCCACGGCTTTATCGATCGCATTCTCACCTGGAATTGATTTGTGTAATTTTTTCAAGACTTATGCACGCCCTGATTCCGTCGGTATCTTCATAGCAAATTTGAGCGCAATCGGATGGAGGATGCGCGAGATCCTAGAAGACACACAGACATACGGACAGAACGGATTTTATATTAGAGTGTGAGTTTGTGTGTGTATGTGTGTGTGTGTGTGTGTGTGTGTGTGTGTGTGTGTGTGTGAGTATATATGTGTATGTGTGTGTCCATGTATGTTCTTAATGATTCTTAATGTCTCTTAATGACTCATGTGTGTTTGACTCACAATGACTCTTAAAACTCCTATGTTTTCGATATCCTAGAAACTTTCCCATCTTTCTACCCAAGAATTCATTTGACAGGAATGCTATAAAAAAACGCAAGTGAAATTTCTGCCGGCAAGACGCTGATAGTCCGATAGATATACAGACATGCTTAACATTGTCTTTAACAGATCTCGGACAAAAAAAATAATAAAAATATTCTTAAAAAGCTAAAAAATCAAAACAATATAATTTGCGACGACTTTGATATAAGACTAGAATTCAAAGTATTTATATACATGGAAACTCTCTTCAGATGCATGTATGGCATAATCTTGTATTTCGTTTGAAAGTTCTAACGCTTCCTGTCAGGCTTCTTCCTTCTGGAGCAATTAATTTGCATCAAAGACGATTTTCTCTTAAAATGGTGGCTTCAGATATTGAGCCATGCTGTTCTTTGCTATTGCAACCAAGTTCAACGGCCTGTGCTCTAAACATTATTATTTAGCATCGTCGTCGTTGTCATCGTCATCATCATCGTCATCATCGTTGTCGTCTCGTCGTCGTCGTCGTCGTCGTCATCATAATTATCATTATCATTATTCTTGTTGTTTGGTATTATTTTTCTTGTTTGTGTCCTTCGTTCTCGTTCACGTTCTCTACTTCTCGTTTTTCTTCTGCCATTTTTTCTTTTTCTTCTGTGTTTCTCTTTTCCTCATCGTTTTTTCTTCTTCTTCTTCTCTTCTTTCTTGTTCTTCTTCTTCTTTTTTTTTTTTTT
>NW_021829980.1:0-2500 GCF_006345805.1 Octopus sinensis | reverse complement strand
AAATTGTAGTTTGTATGTATGATATATATATATATATATGCATATATATATATATAATATATATATATATATATATATACACACACACATATACATATATGTAATACATATATACATACTTACACACATCAATCTATATATATAATACATACAATACACACACACACACACACATATATATATATATATAAAGGGACTGAGAGAGAGAGAGAGAGAGCGAGCGAGATTGATACAGAGAGAGAGATTGCCCTTTTGGAACAGGATCTCGAAGCAAATATAACACCTTAAATTGTAGTAGCATGTTAACCTAATGTTCAAACCGACCACATCACACCCAAATACCCTCTCTGTTTTATAGTGAAACTGACCGCATCTGGCATCTTACACCTACTCTACAACGCCATGCAAAAGATAGACAAGGATACGATAGACATCGCAAAGCTATGAGATAATCCACGATTAAGGTGTTTTAACGTGTATAAGGAAACCCCTAATTTGGGGGGCTTAGAATTTGGAGAAAATGTTTTTGTAAGGGATTATAATACTGTCAATATATACTTCTTTACTCTTTTACTTGTTTCAGTCATTTGACTGCAGCCATGCTGTAGCACCGCCTTTAGTCGAACCGTAACACCTTCCCGTTGGTGGGTCAGCAGAGATGGCCAAGTCGCTGCTTCTCATCTGATCCTGGCTCCCACCTTAACTCTTCTCTCTTACCCCAAAGCCAACAAGAGGCTCTTTCAGCTGCCTCTCCCATCCTGCGTACAGCCACCCTTCGCCCCTTATCTCTCATTCCAATTGCTATAAGAATCCTCCATGCGGGGCAGGGAATCCCCTACAGCCTACCTCGACTGGGAAAAGCCATGCCTGCCATCCCTTATCCCTGCAATCCTGCAGAAGGCGCCCCCACCTGGTACGCTTTCGTTCATGGGCCACATCAAAACCCCTCTTCCCACGGGATTTTAGTTCAATTACGATAATTTTCTTGGCCTTTTCGGACCACAGGACCACATCTGGCCTCATGCTAAAGGGTTTTACATAGATTTCAGAGTTTGGCACAAAGTCATCAGTTTTGACGGAGAGGGGGTAAGTCGGTTACATTGACCCCGGGGCCTAAATGGTACGCATTTTGATCGACCCCGAAAAGATGAAAAGCAAGGCTGGCCTCGGTTCGATTTGAACTCGGAACGTGGAGACAGACGAAATGGTTCATACCGGAAATGATTTTAAGTTTTGATCCCAAATTTTGGCACAAAGCCAGCAGTTTTAGGGGTGAGGGACTAAATCGATTACATCGACCCCACTAATCGATGATCGACTGTGTGTACTTCGTATATTGATGCACATTCCCAGTCTCTTTTCAATCGCTACAATAACTCAAGACTTATGAAACGAAAGCTTTTATATCACTCAGAACGGATGACGTAAGCGCTAATTAAAAGTCTAAAAACTAAGATGGACGTTTAGGACAAACGTTTGAAAATGCTTCGGACAAGCAAGGGATTAAAGTCATAAAGAGACTGTTTATGAAGATACATCTCTCTATATATAAAGCTGAAGTTGTCTGTGTGTGGCAGGTTTGGCAGCCTTCAACTAACACTATCTCCTCCGAGACCCTGCGGCGCAAGTTGACCAAAATTGAGAGTATGATAGAAGAAGGCTTGCTCTTCATTCCGTAGAAGATAAAATTCGAATCGGACCATGTTAACACCAAAAATTATTTACATCAAAAAGTCGCTTTTTTTCTATGAAAATCCCTATTTTTTAGGTTTTTTTGACTGCTGTGTCGCCATTTTTCGGTGTATTTTCAACCAGAAAAATGTTCACTTAAAGAGAGTAACAAGCTACATAATGCAAAAGTTTTACTTTTCAAAAATTCCAATTCTAAAGGGTCGAAAAGAAAACAAACCTGAGCAACGCCGGGGGATACTGCTAGTTTTCTATAAAATTGTTCACCAATGTCACACTATAACTATCTCTTCAGACAGAAATGCTTAACTTTTCGCCTGTCTTCTGTAAGACTTGTGATACGCAAGACCTATTTCTCTGGCGTCCATGCATCATTAACGACAGACATTCCCAATCTCTTTTCAATCGCTACAATAACTCAATATTTATGAAACGAAAGCTTTTATATCACTCAGAACGGATGACATAAGCGCTAACTAAACGTCTGAAAAACAACATGGACGTTTAGGACAAACGTTTGAAAATGCTTCGGACAAGCAAGGGGTGAAAGTCATAAACAGGCTGTTTATGAAGATACATCTCTCTATATATAAAGCTGAAGTTGTCTGTGTATGGCAGGTTTGGTAGCCTTCAACTAACACTATCTCCTCCGAGGCCCTGCGGCGCAAATTGACCAAAATTGAGAGTATGATAGAAGAAGGGTGGCTCTTCCTTCTGTAGAAGATAAAATTCAAATCGGACCATGTTAAGACCAAAAATTATTTACATCAAAAAGTCGCTTTTTTTCTATTTTTGAATAATTTTATAGAAA
>NW_021829979.1:0-5569 GCF_006345805.1 Octopus sinensis | reverse complement strand
ACTGATTGATATCTACGACATTGATGATGATGATGATGATGATGACGACGACGATGACAAAGACAATGATAATGCATGAGGATAATGATAATGCTGATGATGATGATGAATATATTGGTAGTTTTGATGTGAAAAGACGCCATGTTGAAGTTGCGGCAGCGGAAGATGTAGTAGTGGCGCTGATGGAAGTGGTGGTAGATTGAGTAGTGGTGGTGGTGGAAGTACCGGTGGTGAGAGTTGTAGTAATAATGGCGGCGGTGCCTTAATTGTCGTCCTTGATGATCCTACTCTTTCCCGTGATGTTGATGTTGGTGTTGATACGGAAGAGAAGGAAAGAGAACGAAGATGTGATGGCGGCGGTGAACTTGGCGAAAAGATTTCCATTATTTTACAGTAACAATGAAATATGCCTTCGCTCTCCCATCCTCTCTTTCCCACCCTCTCTTTCTGCACCTTGCTTCATTCATCTCTCTTCCTCTATCCCCACCTCTCTCTCTTTCTCTCTCTCTCGTATCAGGCAAACGCTGATCGGAAATATTGATAAACTATATATTTATCTTTTTTTTTTTGCCCAACATTCCGATGTCTCTTTTTCTCCGTATTCCATTGTCAACATAATAGAAATATTCTCTATACCGAATATATGTATGTATGATAATGCATGCATGCGTATATATATATATATATATATATATATATATAATATATATATATATATACACACATATGTGTGTGTGTGTGCCTGTGTCTGTGTGTGTATAAAGATACACATATACATATATAAATATATGTAAGTATATATATATTATATATATATACATGTATGTATAAGTATGTATGTACATCTATATATGTATATATATAAATGTATATGCATGTATGTGTATAGTGTATACATACATATACATGCACGTACATATATATAGATACATACAAAGATATATGTTATATATATACATATATGCATATATATATAATATATTATATATATATATAATATATATATATTGATTCACAAAGGTGCAGAAATGGCGTACTCCGAATGAATAAAGTGACGTCATCCAATGGTAGCGGGAGAGTTCCATGAATCCGGTACTTCCAAACAGTCGGAAGATAGATAGATACATAGATAGATAGATAGATAGATAGATAGATAGATAGATAGATAGATAGATAGATAGATAGATAGATAGATAGATGATATAGATAGATAGATAGATACCGATATACATGCGTGTGTATGTATGCATATACATACCTATATCAATAAACATTCACCATCATCACACATTAAGTTTGAACCTGGGATGACGTAATCACGAACGCAACCACTTAATCACGCAGCTGGTCCTAAAACAATATACACACACTTGTTCTATAAATGTGTACACAAAGCACATGTAGACGTACGTACGTATGTAAATGAATTCATACACGCATATGTCCGTATACATACACTCATTAATGAAACTATTTAATTTCCTCGACCAAATTACCTTTACATGATATTTCTCAGGTAGACTTAGGTTTAAAACTGGAACCGCTTATACATCAAGTCAACCGAATCTTCTAACCACTGATCTGGATTAATCTTCCCCACCCCATGTGCTGATTCGTGAACACGTTTAGTATACGGAAACCCAGAAATAGGTGCGCTTAAATGAAGGACAGTATACACGTATAAACATGATGGTCATGGTTGGAAACTGGTGTAATCATCACCAGTAGTGTATTAACACCACTACACCAAGAACAATAGCACACCGATGGCATCACTATACTAGAAAAAACACGACGGCCACCACCTCTACTAGCGCCACTACTGCCACCAAAAAGCAAGTAAAAGCGGAAAGAGTTTATAGTTTTCTCTTGACATGCTAAAAATTACAGCCAAATCTCCCTCAAATGACATCCCAGTCTCTTAGCTGAAAGACGTCGGGTAAAGTGGTCCTACGTTCTGTGTACATACGAAAATGACAGGATGGTCACAAGTCGAATGTCTTTGATCATATATTTACTTAACCAGGCCTGACCCAGGGTTAAAGAACAAAAACAAAAACTACAAACGAAGTAGGAATCCTGTGTGATCGCTGGAGTTATTTCACAATACAAAGCCAATCTTTCCAAGGACTTAGGTGTCTGGCATCGGAACAATATCGATCATATTTCTGTTGTATCAGGATCAGGATTAATTAACTTGATAAAGTTAACATTTAGGAAATGCTGAGATTAATAAAGCTTAATAGAGATTAAGACTTCCAGTTTGATAGCTGGTCACCTTTGAGTTTTGCTTGATATCAATGAAAAGATTATGTAAGTGGCCTGGTGGTCAAGAGAGCAGCGTATAATGAATGATAGGATTTAGGACATCGAAGATTTGTAGATTATTGAGGATTAGAAATGAATGAAGATCAAACAATCTCAGGCGAATATATTATGAAGAGAATGGTAGATTTATTGTCATTGTTTAGCCCGCGTCTGTCTTGTTTGCACAGATTTATAATCGACAGCGGGAGCATAGCTGTTTATAAATCAAGAATAACATTATGTAATTTCATTTATTTATTTCAGGATAGCATGGTGTGATTCGAGAGTATTTGACTGCTATTTCTAGAATGTCGGAGCAATAATACAGAGATTCGCTCCTTAGCTCGAGATGGTAGAGGTAATTAGATGTCCAGCTTCGTTAGCACTAATGAGTGGCTTCTATACTGAGCGTATTGTGTGTGTGCGTGTGTGTGTACAGATAATATGTGAAACGTAAACATGCTCAGTATATATATACGAGGGGAAGTCAAAACTTAGCCGCACTTTCACCATAACATCGTTATTATTATCACACTGCTTTCTGGTACTATGGTGATACTGTCTTTATTATTATCATCACACTGCCTTCAGGTACCATTGTGGTACTATCTTTATTATTATCACACTTCCTTCTGGTAATATTGTGGTACCATCTTTATTATTATCACACTGCCTTCTAGCCCCACTGTGGTACTATCTTTATTATGATCACACTGCCTTCTGGTACCATTGTGGTCACGTGATCGAAGTTTGAGCCTACTCGCGCCATTTTTCTTTCTGGCTTTGCAATGTAAGTATGGCCGCTCCAAAAGCAATCTGCACCAAAGAACAGAGAGCATTGATCTGATTTCTCCGATCGAAAGGTGTGTCAGGTGTTGATATTCATCGGAAGCTTTTAGCACCATACGGACACAGTGAACTACCACGTAGAAATATGTATGAGTGGATCGAAAAGTTTAGAGGTGGCCGGAAAATCGTGATGCACGAAGAGGGCGCAGGACGTCCATCAACCTCCACCACTGACGCGAATTGGCGCAAGATCGTCAGGTTGTAAATTCGATTCCAGGTGGGAGCCTTGTGTCCTTGAGAAAAGGACTTATTAACGTTACTCCAGTCCATTCAGCTGGCAAAAACGAGTTGTACCTGTAATACATAAGGGCCAGCCTTAACGCATTCTCTGTCGCGGGTCAGTGAAGTACTCAGCCACGTGTACTTTAGTTTCCCGAGCAGGCTGTTCCGTTGATCGGATCAACTGGAACGCTCCTCGTCGTAACCGACGGAGTGTCGGTATCAGTGCTTATATGTTTACTTATTTTAGGTGTTGTTGTCGTTGTTTGGTCCTTCTCGAGCTATGCCTGACTCATAAGGGTCGGTTTCCTAGTTTCATTGGCATATAGGCTCCCCATCGGGATGAGACGTCGGTCCGCTCCAGATGAGCTGCTAGATGCCAGAGAAAAGAGCGAGAGAGAGTTGAAGCGAAAGAGTCAGCAGAAGTTCGCCATTACCTTCTGCCAGAGCCGCGTGGATCTTAGGTGTTTCGCTCATAAACACACACATCACCCAGACTGAGATTCGAACCTGCGATCCCTCGGCCTCGATTTAGCGGCTAGGCCATATGCCTCCTCTATTTTAGGTGTAGCTTTATATATTTCTTTCCATTGTTCTTAATTATCTCCCTTACATAGGATACGCCTTTTGTTTCTACCATCAAACTATTTGTCTCTGCTGCACTTTCATACTCATTTATAATGTTACGCTAAACGGAATTAGTAATTTTTAGAGAATGTAAAATCCGAAATGCTACGAAGCGATTTTTGACATCAACCTTGCATTAATTTCTCGCAACTAGTGAGAGAAAGTTGTGGTGAAAGAGTACAGCAGGGTTCGCCACCACACCACCACACCTGCCGGAGCCGCGTAATATTTCAATAGTGGTAAGATTCCTCCATCAAGGCGGCGAGCTGGCAGAAACTTTAGCACGCCGGGCGAAATGATTAGCGGTATTTCGTCTGCCGTTACGTTCTGAGTTCAAATTCTGCTGAGGTCCACTTTGCCTTTCATCCTTTCGGGGTCGAGAAATTAAGTACCAGTTACGGACTGGGGTCGATGTAATCGACTTAATCCGTTTGTCTGTCCTTGTTTGTCCTCTCTGTGTTTAACCCCTTGTGACGTAGTAAAGAAATAGGTAAGTTTCCTCCAATCGCAACGTATTCTATTTTCACTTAAATTCTTCTTTACTCTCAAACTCAACCTGGAAATCTCCGTCGCAATTAGAGTCAGAAACGATGATAAAGAACGTATTGTTCGAGTCTCAGATTTTAGCATCATTTTACCATCTTTTATTGATTAGAATGGGATCCATTTGTATACATGAGAATACAAACAGCCACTGCTTACATTTTCTGTGTATATTGAACACTCAAATTGATTATTTCCCAGTTTGCTTGATAATCTTGGAGATATTTGCCATTTCAAATGGTAAATTTGTGAGAAGTTGATCCGTTGACCATTTCTTGACCGATTTCGACATTCCTATCATCGCCAAAGATTTTAACAATGCTGAGTCTTGAGAATTACTTTAGTTCAGATCAGTGAGATTGTGGGAAGACTGAATCATGTCTCCATTTGTTGTAT
Organism: Octopus sinensis; assembly: GCF_006345805.1. Taxonomy (NCBI): domain Eukaryota; kingdom Metazoa; phylum Mollusca; class Cephalopoda; order Octopoda; family Octopodidae; genus Octopus; species Octopus sinensis. The sequence goes on along the minus strand of NW_021829979.1, from coordinate 628 downwards.
TTGTGCGACAACAGCACCAGAATGAAATCACAGTTGAGCATGGATTCCACCGCATTATACATGTTGTAATACTTTCACCTGCCTTTAAAGTTTTATAGATCCTCATTAAAGGTAATACTAAACCCCTGGTGACTGGATTCCTCCCAGCGTTTTCAACGGACCTTGTTAAAAGTTCCCATCCTTTCCCCATATTTCTATAACGGACACTAACATCTTCATGCTACACCCCACGTTCCTCAATTCTGATTATTCAATGCATTTTCTGCCAGTCTATTACGGATATTTTAAGCATCGAATACAGAAATGTGAATTTAAAAAGATGAAAGGTAAAATATCTTTTAAGGAATTGTAATCTCGAATGAAGAACAAACAGGCTTCCAGATATTTCTTCACAAAGACAGAGGTCATTCTACAACGGTCTTTGCAGAAACTATTATAACTGATCGTCATAAGGCAGATGATACAGTTCTATATTTAAGACACCTGAAGAAGGCTGGAGGGTATATCAACCGAAACGTTGTGTTAACAACAAACAAGAAGAGGACAAATATCCGTCAAATGTAAATAATGTAAATAAGGTAGATGATATCTCCTCTAACTTCTAATATGATCAGGAAGCTGAGCTACT
>NW_021829978.1:0-5706 GCF_006345805.1 Octopus sinensis | reverse complement strand
AATAGTGGTTTTGTCTCTAATTTGATATAATATATATATATATATATATATATATATATATATATATATCTATATATATATATATATATATATATATATATATATGTATATGTATGTATGTAGTATAAGTATCCCATCTTGGTTTAATCTTTACGTCTCTTGTGGATTCCTTTTAAATTCATTTATATATATTCTTTATTTTATTATGGAGACAACATTCATACATTATATACAATATATATATTATGTTGTTTCACATGAAATGTCGTATTTGAAAGGTAATAATAAAATGTTTCAGAAGTGTTACAGAACTGATTTATTTAATCAAAGTATGATCCATCTTCATTTATGACGTTTACCCAACGTTTCTCTATGTCACATATTCCATCTTTAAAAACAAATTTCATCTTTTGCTGTGGTAAACTGTCCGAGTGCTTCAATTACCTCTTCTCTATTTAAGAATGTTTTATTGCTTATAAAAAGCTCAAAACGCTTGAATAAGTGATGATCACTAGGAGAGATATCAGAGGAATCTCATAATTCAGGTTTTGCAACTTTTGAACCGTAGCCTGAGGAGTGTGAGGATGTGCATTGTCGTGGAGCAAAATTGGACCATCTCTGTTCACTAGTCTGGGTTGCTTCTCTTTCAAATTCTCATGCATACAATCAATTTCCTGGCAATACGATGTTGCTGTAACCGTTTTTCCTTGTTGCAAAAATGAATAAGGAATAACTTACTTCGCAGACCACCATACAGTGACCACTAACTTTTGAGGGTGCAATGGTGGGTTTGGGTAGTGTTTTGGTAACTCTCCTGCATCTAAACACTGTCCTGTTTTCCTGCTGCTGTCAAAGAGTATCCATTTTTCATCACAAGTAATGATTTGATGCAAAAATGGTTTTTTTCCAGTCAAGAAATCAATAAAGAGCACAGTTCGAAGCGTCTATTTTTTTGAATCTCGTTGATGTGGAACAAACCTATCCGTTTTCTTGACTTTTCCAATTTTTACAGGTGTCCAAGCGAGATGTTTGAAATTCTGATGAAAGTTTTCGAACCTTTATTCTCGGATTTTGCTGAACCATCGTGCCGAATAACTTATTTTGGCCTAACCCTTGGTTTATTTTCAAGACTATCATCTCCTGAATGAGAGCTTTGGAACCATCTCTGAACAGTTCTGATATCAACAAAACCATTACCAAAGGCTCGCTTGATATTCCGTAGAACTTTTGCGGTAAAGTGACCCAGTTTGTACTCTTTCTTTTTGTGCTTTGTTAGAAAGCACAAAAAAGAGCATGTGCGTACTATTGAACTTACACCAGACTTCGTTCTGGTCATCCTCCAATCCATTTAATTCCCTTTGACCTAGTCCTTCACGTCTGATTACCTGAAGAAGAAGCGACTAAATATGTTGTCGGTGAGTTGATGGAAGCGATCGGTGGTGGCGCGGCGGTGGCGCGGCGGTGGCAAGTCGGTGGAGGTAGATGCCGGTAGGGTTTGGAGAGGAAGTCTTGAGGAAAAGGTGGTGGAAGAGAATGTATGTTGTGGAAGAGTGAGAGGTGGGGACTTGGGAGCTGTAGTAGTGATGCTTGTACGTGTAGTAGACCTCTCTTAATATTTATATATTTCACAACGAATCGAAAATATTTATTTCATGCAAGGTGAACAGCGAAAGAATCAAATTTATTACGATAATATATAGAATAAATTCAATAGGGAGTGGCTGTGTGGTAACTAGCTTGCTTACCAGCCACATGGTTCCAGGTTCAGTCCCACTGCGTGGCACCTTGGGCAAGTGTCTTCTACTATATCCTCGGGCCGACCAAAGCCTTGTGAATGGATTTGGTAGATGGAAACTGAAAGAAGCTCGTCGTATATATGTATATATTATATATATATATATATATATATAATGTTGGGTCTGTGTTTGTTCCCCCACCATCGCTTGACAACCGATGCTGGTGTGTTTACGTCCCCGTAACTTAGCGGTTCGGCAAAAGAGACCGATAGAACAAGTACTAGGCTTACAAAGAATAAGTCCTGGGATCGATTTGCTCGACTAAAGGCGGTGCTCCAGCATGGCCGCAGTCAAATGACTGAAACAAGTAAAAGAGTAAAAGAGTAAAAAGAGAGAACAGATCTTACACACACGCTCCTATGTTTGAACACACACACAATACACACAAACACACACACAATATACTTAATTCCTGGAAAAATTGCACTTCTGGCTGGCAGACGCCCTCTGCCACATCAAATCTTCGCCAGCAAACACCAAGGTGAATAGTAAATACGTGGTGTTGGGCGGTTCACAGGCAACTTAGTATCTATTCGAAAGCGACAATGAGGAAAACAATCAAAATATCACAAACACAAATACGAACAAATTGTTATGCAATACATACATAGTAAGGCGGCGAGCTGGCAGAGTGGTTAGCACGCCGGGCGAAATGCTTTGCGGTATTTCGTCCGCCGCTGCGTTCTGAGTTCAAATTCCGCCGGGGTCGACTTCGCCTTTCATCCTTTCTGGGTCGATAAATTAAGTACCAGTTACATACTGGGATCGATATAATCGACTTAATCCGTTTGTCTGTCCTTGTTTGTCCTCTCTGTGTTTATCCCCTTGTGGGTAGTAAAGAAATAGGTATTTCGTCTGCCGTTACGTTCTGAGTTCAAATTCCGCAGAGGTCGACTTTGCCTTTCATCCTTTCGGAGTCGATAAATTAAGTACCAGTTGCGTACTTGGGTCAATCTCATCGACTGGCCCCCTCCCTCAAAATTTCGGGCCTTGTGCCTAGAATAGAAAAGAATACATTCAGACAAAGTGATTACTTTCAAATGTTAGCCATCTCACAATAGATGAATAGTAAAACGTGTGTCTGTCACTGGATGTTAGTGACAAAATATTGTTCGGCACTTTTGCCATTCTCTCGGTCGCCATAGTAAGTTCCAGTCACAAGTATTGCAAAATAACTGGTACTATTTTAACTGTAAGTTTTAGATCAGAGTATCATCCTCCTTGAAGATCTTCCTTTGCCTGGTTTTGTTAAAAATAAGGTGAGCCTCCTCTACCCCTGAGGAAATCTATTTAATCCATAGAAGGGACCCTGATAGGTTCTACCGTTCCGGGTCAGAATGGATCTGGAAATAATGGTAATTAATGGGTGACTTCACGCTCCTCACGACTCCAGAACTCCTGAAATGGGAGGGGGACAGAGAGAGAGGAGGGATAGAGCGCAGAGACAGAGAGAGGAGAGAAAGATTGAAATAGATAGAGAAAGGGAGAGAGAAAGAGAGCAAAACAGAGACGACGGATCAAACAGACCTTGACAAATTAAGCTAAAAATTGCTCAACTAATTATTTCGGCAGTCAATAGAGAAATAAACAGTTTCTCATTGGTCCCTGGAATCCTGCAAATCAGCTACATATCAAAGGTATAATTGGTACATTTTACTTGGAGTATTATTTAGCAAACAAAAACGAATGGATAGTTTAAGACATAACTATATGACAATTCTATATTTAAGAGATGAGGAATTATTTATATTATTTACATTCGACGGATATTTGTCCTCATCTTTGTTGTTAACACAACGTTTCGGCTGATATAACCTCAAGCCTTCATCAGATGTCTTAGGGAAATTTGGAACCTGGGTTTCCCTTCCTAAGGTCTCCATTTTTCCATACATGAACACCTCCTCCAGTGGGATGAAGTTAAAATGATAGACAGAGAACACCACTGGAAAATACGCAAACTAAAAGAAGCAGCTCAAATGCTAGGACACAGCAACCTCCTAAGCAGACCGAGTGCAGATATGAGCAGCATATGGGAACCGGTATTAAGGAAGGATAGGAAAATATTAGATTTATAAGCCCTAAAATTCACTCTATAATTACCCACGAGCATATGGCGTAGTAGTTAAGAGCTCGACCTACTAATCTCAAGATTCTGAGTTCGTATCCAGGCAATGACGAAATAATAACAACAACAACATCGGAAAATACTTTAGGAGTAAGAATTCCCCAAGAATTTCCCCAAGACACCTGATAAAGGCTGGAGGGTATATCAGGCGAAATGTTGTGTTAACAACAAACAAGATGAGGACAAATATCCGTCGAATGTAAATAGCTCTACGAGTTCAGTATGTAACTTATGCAAATTTTCATAAACACTCCATTTCTTTAGGGTGAAATTATGCCAAATAATTTGGGAAATATTGTCAGAATAATTAGCAGAACATCACCTGCTGAAATGGAATGATTATGTAACTGTATTTCAGTAATTTTATATAAGTTATGCAATGGCGCGTATTTGGAATAAACTACGCCATTGAAACTTGTATAGTAATGTTTCGAACTATTAGCTTTTGTTTATTACATACACACACACACACACACACACACACACACACACACAAACACACGCACGCACACATACATACATACATACATACATACATACATACACACACACACACCACACACACACACATATGCAAGAGTGTTCGAATCACTGAAATCAATATTAAAAATTAAATTCAAATTTAAGTTATGGAAATGAACTATTATAGCAATTATATTGATAAATATTTTGTAATTAAATCAAAATCAGATAATTTTCCACTTTTGTTGACCTCTCCCGCTAATCTCTTCGCACGTAAAAAGTATTTTACTTTAATTGCGAAATATTCATCCATATAATTGCTATAACTGCTCATTTCCTCAAGTTAATTTTAATTTTTAATGTTGATTTCGGCAATTCGATTCGTCTTTTTCGAAATGTGTTTTTAACCATGTGCTGTCGGTGTTTGTTTTGGCTGTTTAACCCCGAGCTCGTGATCAGTGGATGATCAGACTTATGACCAAAGAGGATCAAACTGTAACCATCCCATTTTTTTTATATTTACATATTACAATTATTATTGTTATTGGCAGCGAGCTGCCAGAATTGTTAGAACGCTGAGTAAAATATTTAGCGGTATTTCGTCTGCCGTTACGTTCTGAGTTCAAATTCCGCCGAGGTCGACTTTGCCTTTCATCCTTTCGGGGTCGATTAAATAAGTACCTGTTACGCACTGGGGTCGATATAATCGACTTAATCCGTTTGTCTGTCCTTGTTTGTCCCCTCTGTGTTTAGCCCCTTGTGGGTAAAAAGAAATACCTATTTCGTCTGCCGTTACGGTCTGAGTTCAAATTCGGCCGAGGTCGACTTTGCCTTTCATCCTTTTGGGGTCGATAAATTAAGTACCAGTTTCGCACTGGGATCGATGTAATCGACTTAATCCCTTTGCCAGTCCTTGTTTGTCCCCTCTGTGTTTAGCCCCTTGTGGGTAGTAAAGAAATAGGTACTTCGTCTGTTTTTTTTATTCTACGTGGGATTCTTGTTATTGTTTTTGTTTTTATAGTCTTTCGTATGATTGTTGTTATTTACGAACTTCTTTCCACGTAGAGGACCACCAACTTGGATGTGTGTGGTGACCAGCAGGGCAAATTAAATGCAGTGATCCACCAGAAAGTTCAGCACTTGCTAATTGTAAGAGCATTGACTTTCATCATGAGAATGCTCGACCTCACACTTCTTTCCAAACGATACAGGTATTACAGTAGCTTAGCTTGAAACTTTTGTCACACACACTATATATGCCTGACCTTAAGGCTCCAGATTTCCACCTGTTTTGGATTTTTCAAATTTTATTGAATGTACAAT